>NW_018128072.1:298979-313271 GCF_001952655.1 Monopterus albus
GCTCAGGGAGCCAAAGAAGGGAGCTGTTGGGTCTTATTACCAACAGGCTCACAAGGAGAAATAAAGTTATTGTCCTGATATGACTTGCTTTACAACATTTTGACTTAAACCCAACTGGTACCTCTGTGATGATAAACATTGAGCTAAAGTAAATTTATAAAAGGCTTGATTGTGCTGCACATGCAATTTTTTTAAAGGTTTGCGAGTGATGGACATTTATTAAAATCATAAAGCTTGTAATTCTTCTCTTGCTGTTTTTCCCCTTCCTCATTCTTTCACTGGTACTCCCCCCTTTCACCCACTATAACCTGTCACTTCCTCCTCCTCCCTTGCTTGCTTTTCTTTCGTCTCTTCCTCTTCTGTTGGCCCCTCTTTTATTGTCCAAGTATTTTAATTAAACAGCTAATGATATAAAGGTTTCACACAGGAATTAACCTACTGCACTCGTGGTTACAACACCTACAGTATATTGCATAACCTTACATCCTTTTCACATCAGCATTACCAGTCATTTGGGTTTTACATCTCTGCTCCAATTTTTTTTTCTTTTTCTTGCTTTTATATTTTGCCTCTCCTGCTAGCTCCAGCATCTCCACCACATCTTCCTCTGCTGCCCCAACCCTAATCTCACTGGCCGAAATTGGCAACTCCTGATTTAGTAATCTGGAAAGAAAGCAGGGGAAAGGAGGGGGTGGTGGGGGGAGAGAATTGTTGCTAAGCCTGGTTTAAATTGTCCCTCAAGTGAAAGAGAAGTTCTTAAATCAGTCGCCCTACTGAAGATTTATTTTTGGTATGTGAAAGAGATGACGGGTAATCTCTCATTCTTAGAAACTGATAAGATCTAATAATGATATTAATAATAATTTTTTAGAAAATAAAACTGATTTGATTCATACCAGAAGTAGATTTTGACTTGATTCAGGTACCAAACTGTAACTTGCTCAGGCCTCAGTTCCTCCACTGACATGATCTTCCCCTTCTCTCATGCAGGTGGCAATGACTCCAGGAGAGGACGGTCTGATTGGGATCCCCTTCCCGGAGCACAGTAATGAGCTCTTGTCCCACCTCAATAACCAGAGGAGGACGGGGCTCCTGTGTGACCTTACCCTGACATCCCACGGGGCACGCTATCCAACTCACCGCTCCGTCATGGCCGCCGTTAGTGTCTATTTCCGGCGGCTGTTTGGGGCAGAGGAGGGGCTTGGTGAGGGTGGAGGAGGTTTCAGTGTTTGCCAGCTGGACTGTGTGGCTCCCGATGCTCTGGACGCCCTGCTGGAGTTTGCCTACACTGCCACCCTGACCATCCCTAGCTCTGGGATGAGAGATGTGCTGCGAGGAGCTCAGCTTCTGGGCATCCAGTGTGTGGCTGATGCATGCAGGGACATCCTGGGGGAGACAGAAGAGGCAGAGGGGGAGAAAGCAGAGGAGCAGAGAGCCCAACACCTGAGTACTGAGAGGATGGTAGAGGGGGAGAGTGGGGTAGTGAAAGGGTCTCGAAGAAAAACGGACAAAAAGAAGGTAAAAAAAGTTGGGCTGCACCATGGCAACTCCTTGGTTCTGAACCCACCGCCTGCTTCTCCCATCTCGCACTCTTCACCTGCATCTGACGGCCTCCACTCACTGCCGTCTACCCAGCCTCCCAGCCCTGTACAGGAGGAGCTTTGCCTCAAACGTGGACGGAGCGGAGATCCCAGGGGGATCAGGGAGCCTGGGAGAGGAGCCACACTAAATGGAAGGCTATTTCATGAGCATCCCCGTATAGCCCAGCCACCTCCTGTCCCGGTCTTGATTGACAAATTGTCAGAGGACGATGAGATGGAGGGTTTTGGCGATGATAGTTTGCTGATGAGAAACACCGTCATACCTACCTCTGCAGTGGAACGAGGAATAGCGGCACCAACAGTGGGAGGAGGAAGGAAGAGGAAGTCTCAGACCCCCCAGCAGTGCCCTGTCTGTCAAAAGATCATCCATGGAGCAGGAAAACTACCACGACACATGAGGACACACACGGGAGAAAAGCCCTTCCAGTGCACTACCTGTGGAGTTCGCTTCACCCGGTACAGAAGTATCTTTAAATATGTACAAAACAAAATAGTTTGATACATTGTGACCTGATTTTTAATTGTTCTATCATGTTTTTCTCCTCTTGTTTTTTTTCCTCCTGGCTTTTTATATTCATATTCCCTTCTCTGTCTTTTCCAGGAACGACAAGTTGAAGATCCACATGCGGAAACACACAGGCGAGCGCCCTTACCCGTGCCCCCACTGCCCCGCCCGGTTTCTCCACTCATACGACCTCAAAAACCACCTGTCCCTGCACAGTGGAGCGCGGCCTTTCGAATGCCCACTCTGCCACAAGGCCTTCGCTCGAGAGGACCACCTCCAGCGTCACCGCAAGGGGCACAGCTGCCTTGAGCTGCGCACACGCCGGCCCAGGCGTGGGCCAGAGCTCATGGAAGATGTGAGAGAGGATGCAGGCAGGAGGGAGCAGTCCAACCCTCTGGAGGCTTTGTCCTTACCGGCCCACTCCTTGCCATTCCTCAGCAGCCAGGTGCTGGATGGTGGGAATGGGTCTGCTGCCCACCCTCCCCTGATGTTTCCAAGTGTTGAGAGGGAGCGGTCTCTCGCCTTGCATGCTCTGGCCCAGCTCAGGCCTCACAGGCTGGTTGGCTACCCTGAGCTCTTCCTGCGAGGGCTGGAGATGCGAGGGGCCAGAGAGGCGAAGGGAGAGGATCCAGGAGGAACACAATCGCCAGCTGCGCAGCGTGACCAGTGGGGAGACGAAGAGGAAATTATAGATGACGAAGCAGAAGAAGAAGAATTAGAAGACCATTAGAGAGCGAGAGTGTGTGTTTGTATGTGTGTATATATATATATATATGTACACACACACACATACACACACACACATACATATATACAAGTGTGTGTGTCTGTGTGGTAAAGCATCCACAGTAAAAAGAATATCACTCAGGTGGCTGGACTGTTGACCTGCTGCTCCCATAGAGAGCACTTAAAAAAATCTAAATGATAATAAAAGAAAAAAAACGGGTTTTCTGAGATATTTTTAAGGTTTGTCTTCTGGCTCTTAGCATTTGATTTCTTTATATTTTTTCAAAATTTTATTTCTCATTGCTGTTTAACTTTATGAATTTTAGCTTTGAGCTGTTTCTTTATGATTTGATTTGATTTTTCTAGCTGGACATGCGTGTGCTGAGTGTGTGGTTACTGGGATGCTTTTCACTATGCAAACTAAAATCTAGAGCTGAGGCATGTTTGAAGATGTATATTTTAGCTACAACATAACGTATTTGATTCAGGTGCAATTCAGAAGTCATATCACCAAGATCACAAGTATGAGTTTGTGTGCCCACTGGTGATCATCAGTGGAAATGTTGTCTAATTAATCAAACTTGTTCTGTGCATTCCAAGCAATAATGTTCTTTGTATCATGTCTTGTTAGTGGTAGTGTCTTTGCTTTGACTTGGTGCTTAAACCAAAGATTTTAGTTCAACTTTTTTCTTAAATCTTAAGTTAACAGGAGAGGAGAGAAGTGAATTGTAGCCAATGTTGGGTTTTAAGAGAAGATTCTTTTCCCAACTGTTCTGATAGCCATGAGAAAGAATCTGCGTCCACATTTGAGTGTTTCTGGGTCAGTGAGTTGATGCTGATTAATGTTGAAGACAGGTCTTCTTTTCCCAACGTCTGTGGATTTCAGTCTTCCATTACATTTATTCGGGTTCCTTGTTTAAAGAAAAAGAAAGAAAGAAAGGGACAAGGTGAGGGGATGAATGAGATGTCTTGTCCCTTTTTTCCTATATTTATTTATTTATTATTATTTATTATGGCTCTTCTGCTGAGACCAAATTCAGCATTGGATACAGATCACGTTCCACTTCTCGTCTGCGTCTTACAAAAAGATGCACTGCGCTAAAGATTTTGGCTCAACATCTCCATATACTTAAATGCCTTTTTATGGGCTGCGTGTCTTCTTTTGACAATTCTTCTTCGAATGCATTCTTTGCACATTTAACCCCGTCAGGTACTGCAATAACACAGGCACATTCCATCCTCTGGGGTAGTGAGAAGGGAACAGAGCAAAGAAGAAATCAGGGGTGGTTAAAACCTTCACTTTAACTGGAACACAAAATGACTTTGCCGTCTGACATTTTCAGCATGCATTTCTATTGTTAATTCAACTTCATATAGTACTTTATCACATTAATGCATGGCAGTTCTTATAGATCGGCCACCAATATGTCTAAAGGGGCCATTATCTTTTGGAGTTTATCTTTCTTATAGCTTTTTAGTTTCATTGTGCTTTCCCCAGACCAGCACATTAAGGCCTGTTGCAGGGTTTAATACATTAATGGCTTTAAATGACTGCAGTTGTCTTTTTTTTATTTCCACTTCTTTCAAACTATGCAGTCAGAACCTGCTGTAGCAGTCGTGCTGGCCCGGCCTTGTGTGCACTATCTGCTATCAACCTTTTTATAGTAAATTATTTTTTACTTCCAGTTAATTTGCACTATGAGATTTGAGAGCTTCAAGCTTTTTTTTTTTTTTTTTTTTTTTTTTCGGTTTGATTTGTCCGTCTGACCTGCAATATCTAGTCAATGAACTCGGTACCATTTAAGATTGTGATTGAAATAGATGATACTTCTTTAAAACCTACATATATTGAATACTCTTCCTCCTGTGTTATATATTATAATATATTGGGATGAAGTTGCCTTAGGTTGTGTTCTTTATTTTTGTGCTGCAACTATTCTCAGGAAATCTTGAGCAATGCACTAAGTGATTATACAAAATATAAAATGGGAAGAAATGTTTTGGTGCTGTAGGACCACTGACACTCTTCATGTAAGTGTAAGGTCAGTATTTTCAAAATAAGAGATTCTGACAGTTTTATGTTACATTCCATGATGTTTAAAAAACAAAATAATTCATTACTTATTGTGAGGTATAAAAAAAAAAAGGGGGGGGAGAGATAATAATAGTGGAAGGGAACTGCTGGCCTTACTGGAACCAGGCTGGAATGGCAACGTGACAGCTGATCCTGTTCATGAAGGGTGTTGGTGCTCCCAGTCAGAGCTTTGTGAATGAATGAGGGTTAACTGATGCCAGCTGTGAAATGTGTGTTTCTATGTGAGCTGTTTGTTTTCTTGGCTTCGGTGAAGGGACATGGGGTCTGGTATGAATAGAGACCCCACTATCAGGGATACACTTTTGTCTTTCAGTTTTTAGTGGAACTTTCTCAGAGATAATGGATTCATTTTCCCATCATTTGGTTCAGACAATGTAAAAAAAATTAAAGATATCTAAGCTCATCATTAATGTTTCTGTTATTGATTTAGTTTGTATTTGAGTCCTGTAACTCAGGCCCTTAATGATGTCCTTAATTATGCACGTGTGTAAGAGACTGGACACCTGTTGGCATCGCGTGGGCATCTGGGGTAGGAAGTGACGTAGTTCGTTGATGCTCTCAGTTTAATTGAAGTAACGCAGCAGGACTGTTTGCAAATGGATGTGGTTGTACGAGAAGTTACACGGAGACTCTGGAGGGAAGAGGCTTTGGAGTACAACCCGGTCCGTTGAAGGAGGTTGGCCCTGAGCCAGGACGCCGCGGGGCTCCGCGTCTGACCTACAGCGCCGCACAGGTCACAGGTACGACCGCATTCACACAGCAGCACACGCTGCAACGTCAGCCTGGTGCTTCAGGTACAGACACCTGAGATTTCTGATGAGCAGCGAGTAACGAGGGTCATCCCCAGAACCACATCTTCCGAGAAGACAGATTTATCTAAGGCGGTGACATTTTTAATTCCTCTATTTTGGACCAACTTGTCTTTGGTCTTAAAATATCTTGCTATCGCATATTATTAGTAGCTTTTCGACTATGATTTATGATTTATGGGTTCTAGGACAGACAAATAGTAGGTCTTTAACCCTAACAGTATTTAATCGGTGTCATTAACAGAAATTGCATAAAATGCATTGCTGTATTTTCATAGCATTCCAGAATATTGCAATTATTTCCTCATTTCAATAATGTAACGTGTACTTTTAAAGTGGTTTCTAATACTGTGTCACACTACACAGATTGATTTGAGAATACAGTTTTCAGATTCAGCATGTTCAGGTCTTTCCCATCATTAATTGCTCAGCATTGGCCATGTTTTGCCAAAAAAAATCTGTTTACATAATTTTCAAACCACTGGAAATGAAACGTTTTTTTAACATCCAGCATATTAAATAATGAAATATAACTTCATCTAAAATTCACATTCAATTTTATTACAACTACAGTTCCAGATTTAAAGTACAAAAAATGAAATACTGGCATGGATTACAATATATCTGGAATGTGAACATTACAGTCATCACAATCAAAACCAAATATTTACTAAATGATATGGGTGGCATGACTGGAGGTAAAAAAACAGACTAATGCAACATCTTTCTACCTGTTCTCTAATTACCTGAAACTCAGTAAAATACTTGTTCATCTCATCGTCTCTGTCTCCCTCTTCCTACCAGACTCAAGGGAGCGCTAAAAGGAGCCGACAGGTACAGGTATCATACTGAAGGGTCCAGACCAAATTCTGAATGAGGTGAAAATCTCAGGGCTGCGGGGGAAAAGAGGAGCAGGCTTCCCCACTTAAATTAAGTGTGTTTTGACCTAAGTACCAGGTAGTGAATGCTGATGAGCGGGAGCCCGGGATGTGTAAAGGCCAAGAGATAATGCACCATGACCCACATAAGCTGACACAGGGCTGTGGGTTGGCTGGAAGAGCCATAGGTGCTCATACTGCATACATCTACATCTGAGGGGAGTTTTACAATGAGTCACCAAATCTACAGGTACACTGATGTAGGCTCTAGAAGGATGGCTTGCAGTTGGTGGTGTTTTATGTGTCGTTGGTGATGATTTGTTTTTGTCTTCTCTGCAAACAGGTGGCTATTAATGAAGCATACAAAGCAGGGTTCGTTGGGCAGAACGCCTGTCACTCAGGGTATGACTTTGATGTGTTTGTAATGCGAGGAGCCGGAGCCCACATCTGCGGGGAGAAGATGGCCCTCATTGAGTCTCTTGAGGGCATACGAGAGAAACCTGACTCAAGCTGCCATTTCTCACAGACATAGGTGAGTTAAAGATTGACAATCTTCTACATTTGGTTCCTACAGTGCAAAATACTGTTGTATTGTAATAACAGTCCATATGGCTGTTGTTATTTGCTGCTGGATCTCTTTGCCTTAAGCAGTGCTTGGATGACCGTTTCCAACATGGAGACGGTTGCTGTGGCGCCTGCAGTCTGTTGTCGAGGTGGAGCCTGGTTCGTCAGTTTTGGGAGGGAGAGAAACTCTGGAATGAAGCTGTTCATCATCTCCGGCCACATGAATACACCATGCACAGTGAAGAGATGTCTGTTTCTCTGGGAGAGCCAACAGAGAGACACGCAGGTGTGTGTTTACAGTCCACGTCTGTGTTGATGTTGGTTTACTTTGAGATGTTGACAAGACTTCTCTTGTATCATTGGCACAGGAGAGTGTGGGACAGCTGGGACAGTCTATTAGGAGTGATCCCGGGGGCAGGGAGGTCTTCACTCCCATTGTCCCTTGGCGCTTGTAAATGATGGATTTTGATGAACTGGTCCATGCAGAGGCTGCTCTGGGCACTGCTGCTGTCATAGTCATGGATAAATTGGTAAATGGTTCCTTGAATATTGTAACAAAATACACTGCACCTTCAGTAACAGTGTGTCTGAAATGTATTTTTGCTGCAGACTATTATCTGAGCATCTTGCATGTTTGAGTTCTACAAATATGAAAACTGTGGGCAGAGCACCCCCTGCAGAGAGGGTAAGGAACTGCAGAATGGACAAATTGAACTTTTAACGCTCTCATATTAACTTCATATGTCCCAAAACATCAGATTCTCTGGACACTATAGTGGGAGAAGTATGCTTTTTAGGTAAAGAAAACACATTTGACAAGTGTGCTAAGTAAAATTTTGGAACTATCAAAGGAAAATTACTCATTAATTTTCACTTAGGTGTTGACCAGCAGATGACCTACAGACAAGTGACAGGAAAAACCTAACATAGTGTTTTAGTAAAGTGTTGGGCCACCAGAACAGTTTCAGTGCACTTTGGTATCGATTCTAAAAGTCTGAACTATGGTGGTGGAGACGCTGTATAACACCAATATAAAATCTCCTGTAGGTGTTCAGCTGGGCTGACATCTGCTGACTGTGAAGGCCACAACAAATGATTCACATTGTTTTTGTTCTTATCAAACTGTTCAGTGACCCCTCGTGTCCTATGGATGGGGACATCCTAAAGAGACCACTCATTTCAGTCTGTAAGTTGAATGAAAACTTGGCTACAGGTTTAAGGGTACTCTGATTTTAACAAGTCCTTTTGTTGTATGCACCTCTCTGCAGCTTTTTCCTCAGGATCGACAAGAGGATATGGAGGTTTGTTGGAGGACAAGGAGCTGTTTTCAGAGATTGAGGAGAGGGGACACACCATCTATGGCCTCGTGGGTGGAGCTGCCTGGCCTGTACAGGAGACTTTTTTTATTTTTTTTTTTATTCTTATTAACCACCTTAAAATTTGAAGCCCAACATAAAACAGTGCCTGAGGTTACACAAACAAATAGTTTCAATCTTAACAGGCAGTTTTGTTATTTTTAATCTGCAGGGACTAATTCACTACTTCTGACCAGTAATGGATATGCACAGCCCAGCATAATGACGCAAACCCTCCGAGAGCCAGAAACTGACTCTTTTTCAGAATTGTCTTTCAATACAGTATTACTACATTACTTTTTGAACATTTTAAAATAAATTTTATTCTTCTACAGTGCACAGCTACTTTCAAGTTTAAACATTGCAAAACAGGCAGTTTAAGTTTTGTGTGTGGATAAGTTGTCTGTTTTTGTAACGTAAATTCCGTAGCAGGATCACTTAATCCACTCTGTATTTTGACAGGCAAAAGTGTTAGGAATTAATTGGGAGTTGTGACAGTGATTTAGCTACTGATTTCTTCAGCAAATGTGACAGGACAATTTTGCAGGGAAAACACAACCTCAAATGTATCAATAAATTAAGTTTATTCAGTATGTTTCCATACATGTTTAATGATCTGTCCAAAAAGACCAGAATAGGAAAGGGACATATCACTAGCTCCAAAAAAAGAAAAGGCAAAAATTCTCAGTGATTGAATGACATACACCATCATTGTCATGTTGATACTGCTTCTACAAGAACACTGTTCAAACACTTCACCTAGGATAGGTTATCATTCCATTAAAAATAAAACTGAGGCAGAGTATCTGCCTATCATCCACAAAATAATTTGGAGTATCAGTCTGCTCAGAAAAAAGAAGTTTCCACAACATTAGTATGTTGATTTGGATTGAAGTACTAAAATAATGCTAAGACCAACACAAGCTGTTAAGAATTATCCATGTGATGTGTGATGAGCTAAGACCAACACAAGCTGTTAAGAATCATCCATGTGATGAGTACTGGAAAAAAGATGGGCTCAGAGAACATCCTGTCAGGCTAAGGACAGAGCACCGATGTGATTTATGTTCCTTGGTTTAGGGTGCCATCCAGAAAGGCATCAATTGCTGCTGGGGCTGTGTTTTAGGACGAGGGGGTGGAGTAGGGGGGCAGCGGTAGCCCTGTGTCCAGCCTGAGGAGGTGGGGGGAATGGTCCCAGGGTTACCTGGCCCCAAAGCTTTGGAAGTGGAGTGGTCTTCCTCTTCGTCAGAAGAGTCACCGGTGTATGCCACCAAACCTGTCTTCAATCTTTTCACTGTGGGCTCTGAAAGAAGAATGGGGAGAACAAGCACAAGAAAGAAGGGAGAGGTGGTACAGTTGGAGTAGGATGGGAGAAACATTTGGAGAGAGGGGAAAAAACGCACAACAGCAGTAGCAACATTTCAAATAAGACATTATTCCAAACACACATGGGAGAAACAAACAGTTAATAGATTTAAATTTCTCAGCAGAGTAGAGGAGGGGGCAGCCATTCAAGCAGCCATTGGTTGGTGGGGAGCAACAGCGTTATGGCCATCCAATCGAGGGGCAGGACAGCGTCACAGGACAAGTCATGCCCCACCCCCAATCAGTATCCAGCATCGCCCCAGAGATACATGGAAGAGAAGAAAAACACAGAAAAAGAGAAAAAACACAAAAACAAGAGATTCTCGTTAGTGAGGAAAAAAATGAACTACAGACACTCCAGACTGATGATGTCATCAGAACAGGACGGTAAGGTGGAGGCGACTGATCGGACTTCATTACAAACGACTCAACAATGCACAAAAGAAGGCATAGCTCCGCCTCACTATCTGGAGATTGCTAGTCACAGCAGCAGAATCCTGTAAGAAGCATAAGGGCCAGTTTAAGACCAAGTGTTTGTAATGCTGCATTTATCTTCTACAAAAACAGGGATATTCATTATTCGAACCAAAAAGGAAGTCTTTTTGGGCCAACTGTAGGTGTATATGCCTACATACATCTTCTGGGGCTTTATGTAACAGATATACAGTGGGTACAGAAAGTATTCAGACCTCCTTAAATTTTTCACTCTTTGTTATATTGCAGCCATATGCTAAAATCATTTGTTCATTTTTTCCTCATTAATGTACACACAGCACCCCATATTGACAGAAAAACACTGAATTTGACATTTTTGCAGATTTATTAAAAAAGAAAAACTGAAGGGGTTCTGGTCGTCCCAAACGTCTTCCATTTAAGGATTATGGAGGCCACTATGCTCTTAGGAACCTTAAGTGCAGCAGAAATTTTTTTTTGTAACCTTGGCCAGATCTGTACCTTGCCACAATTCTGTCTCTGAGCTCTTCAGGCAGTTCCTTTGACCTCATGATTCTCATTTGCTCTGACATGCACTGTGAGCTGTAGGGTCTTATATAGACAGGTGTGTGGCTTTCCTAATCACGTCCAATCAGTATAATAAAACACAGCTGGACTCAAATGAAGGTGTAGAACCATCTCAGGGATGATCAGAAGAAATGGACAGCACCTAAGTTAAATATATGAGTGTCACAGCAAAGGGTCTGAATACTTATGACCATGTGATATTTCAGTTTTTCTTTTTTAACAAATCTGCAAAAATGTCAAAAATTCTGTGTTTTTCTGTCAATATGGGGTGCTGTGTGTACATTAATGAGGAAAAAAATGAACTTAAATGATTTTAGCATATGGCTGCAATATAACAAAGAGTGGAAAATTTAAGGGGGTCTGAATACTTTCTGTACCCACTGTACTTCTTCAACTATCTCAAGTAAAAACCAGTGACATCCAGACAGTCCAGTGGCTGAGGAGACTATTTACATTTTACTCTGTGCAGCTCTACAGTAAGACGGTGAAGAGATCTGGGCTGAGCTTATAAGGGGCACACTCCACAGTCAGGGATTGCAGATTTGGATTTGGCCAGGGATTTGTCAATCCACAGGAGAATGACCTTACCCACGGGGCCTTGCAGCGCCCTTCTCTCCTCCATCTTGGGTCTCACTCCATTCATAGGCATAGGCGGTGGAGGCATTAGCTGCCTACTGGAAAACAAAAAGCAAAATAGTGTGAGCTAAAGGTGCCTACTGACCCTTGCACATTCAAAATGTGTGTGCCAGGTGCAATTTTCTGGGCTGATTCAAACTTTTTTTTTGGGGTAACCTTCCGATTCTGCATCGCTATTGCACATAATTATTTTTTCTTTAAGTAATTTAATGTAAAATTTCTCTGTACCTGTCCCTCTCACCCGGCGGGCCAGAGGAACTCGGTGGTGGGGGTCCTGCAGTCTCGGGGCTGCCCACTGGGAAGCCTGCACCTAAATTAGTCATATGAATGGGTCCATGCTATGAGCAGAAAAACACACAGGTGCGATTAGCAGACATTCTTTACTAAACCCTGTCCTGACAATATAATATCTATCCCAGCACCACAGTGGAAAAAATGTCATTGTAAGTTATAGCTTACCATAAGTCTGTAATTACACTGACATTTCCCCTGTCCCCTATGAAAGACGCTTATCAGACATAATACCTTTTTCTGAATCTCCATATTACCAGTAGAAACACTTAAGTGAACAACAGAGATGAGCAGGCCACCTGAATTATCTATTTCAACCAATGTGCATAAAACATCGGAAGAAAGGAAGGATAAAAGGTTTAATAAATCAGACAGTGAAGCAAGAACGCAGCTTAATAAACATTATTGCAAAGTACTAAGTATAAACTGACTTGACACAAACTAGATTCAAGTAAAGGTTTTGACATAAACAAAAGGCAAAAAACACTAGGGCCCAGAAGGTGGAGAAAAGGGGGGACGAGGGAGCATTAAAATGGAGGAGCTAGTTATCACCTGGTAGCCAAGTAGGCCGCTGTCTCTCGCCGCTTCTGTTAAACGTCTTTTCTGTGGTGGGTTGGCTGGGGCGGCAGGGGGTGGAGCTTTGGGTGGTGCTGCAGCTGATGGAGGAAAGGGTACAGGAGAAAGAGTCTGCAGAGAGAAGGTAACAAATACAGTCAGTATTGATTCATGTGCAGTGTGGGTGGTTTAGCCGAGGTCCAAATGTCTTGTCTCAGAGCTTCAAGTAAAGGTTTTGACATAAACAAAAGGCAAAAAACACTAGGGCCCAGAAGGTGGAGAAAAGAAAGGACGAGGGAGCGTTAAAAGGGAGGAGCTAGTTATCACCTGGGGCTTTATGTAACAGATATATATACAGATACGAGTATTTATATTTAGAAAAAAAAGGCAGATTTCAGAATCTGCTTTATTGGCCAGGTGTGTTGGACACATGAGGAATTTGACTCTGGCACAGCAGCTCTCAACGTGCATGTACATGTCCTTATGTGAGGCAGCAATGGGCAAGTAAAAAAAATAAGGCTGAGAGAACAGAAAGGAAAGAAAGTAATGTGAAAACAGGCAAAAGTAATGTGCATTAGGAAAGAAAAAACAATTATAGAGACCTGTATACACACACAGTCTAGATGCACTTTATGGATCTTTCATCTTCAAAACATCAAAAAAGGTGTTTGAAATGGGAGGTGTGAAGGCTCAGTCCTACCTGTGACATAGCGCCTGGAGCAGGGGCTGGAGGGAGGGGGTACACAGGAGGTACACCTGTGGGTGCTGCAGGAGGTATTGGGGGGGGAACAGTGTAAGGTGGAGGAACAGGTTGTGGCTGAGGTGGGGCTACAGGCAAGGGGTACTGGAAGCCAGCAGAGGGATAGTAAGGAGGCTGAGGAGATATCCCATTCACTACTGGAGGCTGCGCAAAGCCTGGAGGAGGAAGAGGAGGGACACAGATTAAGTCAGGTGGTCTCAATGACTTGTACAATATGTTTGACAGAATGTTAGAGCTGTTAGCTGAGGAGAAACAACTGCCTAATCAAGTGATAAATACAAACCACAGAAATACAACCAGTTCTTGTGTACCTTGTTGTGATGGCATCACTGTGCTCATTTGACTGAGGAAGCGGGAATACTCTGCATGGACCTGGAGAAAGTGAAACATCATACCATATATAAAGCTTGTTAGTAGTTCAAGTAATAAAAATGCACTATTGTGGGTACTCTTATTAAGACAAATAACAACAATCCCACTATATAAACAAACCTATGAATGCAAAGCAGCTAATGGGCTAAATAAAGCAAGGGAGATCTCATGCATACACAGTAAAAAGTTATAGTCCTTTGGAGCTTTTGGGGCAACCTTTTTAACAAATATGCAGTTCTTGTGTTTCATAATGAAGAGACATGTCACACAGTGCAGCGGTGTGTTTTTTTTAATTGTTTTTGAATAACTGTGGTCTAAGGTACAGACAAATTAGCTAACCCAGGCTGGAGACTGAAAGACATTAACCATGAGTAGAGGCAATTCCCTGTGGGTTTTAGGCTCTGTATGGGGAGTGTTTAAAATACTATTAATACAGAAAATGGTTGACCTAATCTCAAGTTACAGTACAAATGATTTCATATATTCTTCATCAAAAGCAAATTGCTTTCCAGAGGTGTTTCTAGTATTCTGACCCTCTCATATATGTAGCTGGGGAAGACACCTAAATATAACGTAGTCCAGTACACCACAACCTTTAACTATGTCCTTAATGATAAACATAAAAATGAATTTATAAATATGGCAATTTCACCAAAAACAAACATTTTGAGCTTCATAGACACAGATATTAAGGCGGAAGAGCTGCATTGAATTGCATACAGCTCTACAGGTGTGAATATTAAAGTGGCCAGGGAGCATA
>NW_018128072.1:313990-335004 GCF_001952655.1 Monopterus albus
ACTCAAATGAAGGTGTAGAACCATCTCAGGGATGATCAGATGAAATGGACAGAGCCTAAGTTAAATATATGAGTGTCACAGCAAAGGGTCTGAATACTTATGACCATGTGATATTTCAGTTTTTCTTTTTTAATAAATCTGCAAAAATGTCAAAAATTCTGTGTTTTTCTGTCAATATGGGGTGCTGTGTGTACATTAATGAGGGAAAAAATGAACTTAAATGATTTTAGCATATGGCTGCAATATAACAAAGAGTGAAAAATTTAAGGGGGTCTGAATACTTTCCGTACCCACTGTATATATAAAGTATGGTGGAAAATTTAAGGGGGTCTGAATACTTTCTGTACCCACTGTACTTCTTCAACTATCTCAAGTAAAAACCAGTGACATCCAGACAGTCCAGTGGCTGAGGAGACTGTTTACATTTTACTCTGTGCAGCTCTACAGTAAGACGGTGAAGAGATCTGGGCTGAGCTTATAAGGGGCACACTCCACAGTCAGGGATTGCAGATTTGGATTTCGTAAAATTCGTAGTTGGGTACAGCCCTACATTTGACAGTGGGCTGCTTGGATTTCTGTGGCCGTTTTTAACAGGCTAAATTTCTAAATAGCTGCAATAATGGCACCCTGCACAACTATAGTTGTAGTTGTAATGGGAGAGCACAGACCTGGACAAAGCCTCAGGGTTCATCATTTCACAGTAACAGGGGATTACTCACTGTCTGAAGCAGGTTCTCACACAAGGTTTTCGCTGCTGCAAGTCCTTCTGGTTTAGGATGACTGGAGAGGAAAAAAAAAAAAATTTAGCTCTAGAGGACCATCATTGTGGAGAAAAACTTCTGTGTATAACTCATATTACTACACAAGCAGGAATCTTCTCTGACAAGAAAGGTTTATAGTATTTCTTAATTTTTAGGACAACAGCTACCTGATGTAGATGTACATGGGTTCAAAAGCTTCTCGTCCAGAGGCCGGCTCTAAACAACCCGATCCTTTTCCTCTGAGGAAAACTTTGGCCCCAGTCTCAGCCTGGACGTGTTGCAGATATGAACATCCGGGACCCTCAACCTGCTCTTTGACCACAAACCCTGGGATAGCATGCTCCAGGCCCACAAAGACTTTATCTTGAACATAATGCATCTGAGACAAAAAGATAAAGGCATAAATACTACTATATACATTACAATCATTTAGCAACCAAATACTGATTGATTTTGACTGAAACATGAAGAATAGAAGTGAGGCTTTTATCTCATTCACAAAAAAAATGTTTTTTTTTCCAATACTTGTCCAAATTCTAATTTAGATCCATAATTCTTCAGTGCATCTCTACTTAAAGGTTTTTATGGTGAACACTAAGCTTTTCATAGTGACGTCATCTCAGCTTATGAAAAGTAAGATAACAAAAAGAGCGGTGTCTTACCCTGGACTGAAAGTGTTGTTTGTGATGAGTGATGGGGGGCAGTGAGGGTGGAGGTGGGTTGTGCTGATGGTACACGGTGACTGATGCCCCACTTGACGAGAAAGATGGAGATGACGACGATGATGAGGCAGTTGCAGCTTTGACCACACCATTGGTAACAATCTCCTTGATTCTGTTAACTGCCCCTGGAGAAAGAGACAGGGGTAATCAGTGTAATTAGAGTCTATATATGAATATGTGCATTTATTATCAATTAAAGATAAGTGTGAAAGCACTGACTGTCGACAAGCTGTCTCGTCTGCCCTTGGACATGCAGGTACAAAGGCCGGTCTCTGTGTGGAAAGACCAGAAACGGACTGTGTCAACGCAACGACATTAAACAGTATGTGTACTTGTTTTATGATCAGTTACTACAAAGCAGAGGTGAGAGAGTTCACCCTGATAATGCTTTGCCCTTCTCCTCTGCTGTCATGTAACGCCCTCTGGTTGAAACTGCAGCACCGCTAACTTTACTGATCTGCAGATAAACAATGGTAGAGGTACAAAACATATAAATGAATAATTCACATGGCAAGGGATTCATTTAAATCTGTACAGTAGGACTGTCCAAATTGCTGCTGACCTCATCCTGTGTTTGACCACGTGTGAGGAGATTCCGACAAGTGATCGGGACGTCATTGATCTCGACCTCAGCGACGACCAAGTCATCTTTTGCTTTTGTCGGTAGTGGAGGCTTTCCAACGCCTACAGCCTGAGTAAGGAGTCAACACATAAGGTATGTCTCACTCCAGATAAAGTGGGGTCAATGTCAGTAAACTGGGACAAGAAACTATACCAATATTATATCTGAAGAAAACTTGTGACCAACTTTGTGGTGAACTCAACTATCTTTTCAGTCAGATTTCTCACAGATTATTAACACAAATGCTTAATGCAAACTGAAAATGGCAGGTTGGGTTTCACACCACTTCTAACAAATAGTTCCACAGTCATTTACAGATATAAGAAGTGAGTCTGGTTTAACAGAGCTTTGCTCCAATGTAAAACTGTCAAACCACAAAGCAGAGGTGGGCAGCCTGAGTACTTTTGTGACACAACATCGATACATTTGTATACTTTGTCACAGTCAACAGTCCTGTCAGTCTAATACTGCCACAAATCAATCCTATTCACTGCAACATTGCCCACAATGACCTAATACAACCACCAAGGTATTGATGTTACAGAAAACTGTGTGGTATTTGACACGTTTTTATTGTCTCATGGTGTTCACTCAGCTGCCAGTTTATTAGGTACACCAAGCTAAAACTAATGCAGTCCAATTCAACAGTTTTGCAATAAATCCTCCCTCCTGGTGGAGATGTTCAGTTTTTGGGTTGAAGTTATTTTAGAAAAGTGTTTATTGAACTGGATGATTATTTTGCAAGCTGTAGTTTGTGCTGCTATTGAACTGTGTAGGAATTTACAGAGAGATGTTTGTTATTTGGCCTAGCCTGTTTGATGTAAATAGACTGGACAAAATAATAAGAACACCTGTTAATATAACAGAATACAATTCAAGAGCAGCACACAATCCATTAGCCAGTATTGAAATCAATACCTTATACCAATAAAACAGTTTCTACAGTAATCTAGCATGTTAAACTTCATAAAAGGTATTAAATATATGGCTATTCTGCCCTCCCTGCTAACATGGTGATCCTGTGTCTGAGCTGCTGAAGTTCATAACCAGGTGTATAATGCTCGCTATCGAACGGTGCTCTTTACCTTATCAGGTAGCCCTGGGGCTCCTATCTGTGAGGGTTTGAGTTTGCCCTTAGCTACCAACATGGCATTAATCTTGGCAGCCACAGCAGCAGCAGCGTCCAGAGCCCCGGTGGGTGCAGCTTCAGCCCCCCGCAACCCGCCGGGACCAGAGCCGGGGCCGGGCTGGTCCCATTTGCTGCGGCGGCTGGGAGGACCCAAAAAAAGAAGGAAAAGAAAGGGGACTGAATTAACCTTTGATTTTACTGGTATAACCTACGCTACCCACAAAACACTTGCCGTTGATTAGCTAACCGACAGTTATTGTTGATGTTTTGGAAATTGATCAAAAAGTGACATTCTAAACTTCTTCTTCTTAGCTCTAATGATTTGGGCTTATTGTGACCATTCGTGTATAAAACAGACAGGGACACTATAAACCGATAACTTGTAAGTTATAACAATAAATTATCAGATATTAGCATGAGCCAATGTGTGGCATCAGCCCAACAACACTCCGCCATGATCACATAAACGTTCACTAGCTAGCCGGCCAGCTGACCGCATCTCGACGATCAAATATAACAGAAAAAATGAAAACAGCCCGTTTTAACAAACTCACCCGCTGTTTTGGGTTCCACAAAATGACATCAATGTCTTGTCGAGTGGAGAATTTACTTCTCAGCGCAAAAAAGTGAAAAAATCTCCCTTGGTTTCTACACACAGGCGATACCTATTAGCTACAAGGCTTCGTGTCTCGTCGTTTCCGTTTCCGGCTACTGTTGTTTACTGGCCACCAGAGGGCGCCAGATATCAGCACATATTTGTCATGAGCGGCGACTAAGTTCAGGTGTGATGCCTCCCTGGATGAGTTTGAGCCTTGAGCCGCGCCACATGCTTCACGATTAAACCGTTTAGGACACTTAGTCCAGGGAGGTTTATCTAGTTACACTATTTCTAAAGATGTCTATCGAAAGCTTGTAAGTGCTCGAATGCATATAACTTTTAAGACGTGTCAGAATTTTGTAAGTTGTGCTAAAGTAGATCTATTTTCCTTTTGTGTCACTTTGTAAATTTAAACCAATGCAAGCTAGCAAATTGCAATATAATACATATAAAAATCAAAACGTTTGCTCTCCAAGCTGACTGAACAAACTCAGCAAAACTACAATGGTACATATTAATAGGGTTACAATATTTGTTGTTTCTGTAAGCATGGCCTGTTCCTAGCACAGCTTGCTAGTTTGAATTATCTTTTGACATGTTGGAAGCAATTTTATTTCCTTTGAAAATAGATTAGGCTACAGAGTAAATCTTTTTAACTAAACATGGCTGCAGAGTGTCAGAGTGCCAGACTTGCTGCCTGCTGTGTGAAGGGAGGTGCAACCTGAGCCAGGGGCCTTGTTTGGTCCTGAAGGTGGATGCTGGATAAACCCAACATCCAGCATCACAGAACACAACATCCCAATCTGTTCTGATGTGCTTGGTTATTCAGAGACACTCTGGCAGGTACAGGTGTTCAGTTACTGACCACCCAGGAGCTCAGGAGCATGGCCCAGAGTGCAGATTACTGTGGAAGGTGAGAACGCTGTGTGTTCAACAGGTTGAACAACCAACAGCCCTGGTTGAATTTCTTTTGTTCTGTGTTGCATGGTGTTAAAAACAGCCTGCAAAAGTCTGCTTTCTTGAGTTTGATTATGATCAACGTCTGTCATGTGTGCGTAAGAGGAACTGGATTGTTTTAAAAGGCTTGGTATTAGATTTCAATCACAGCACTGGCTTTGTCATTCTGTTAGGACTGAATTTATTTGTACTTTCTAATACAAGAATGAAAGTAATTGATTTTTTTTTCCTTACTACAGTAATTAAACACCATCCAATAGTACTTTTTAAGGTTTGCTATTATATCTTTAAAAAGTAATTGCTTCAAGATATTTGATTTGACAGTGAACAGTCAGCCAAATAAAGTCTTTACTTTTTAATTTTACATATTCACCTTTAAAATGTGTAGTTTAACCTTTCCCATCTCAGCATTATAAAGTCATAAAGAAAGATTCATGTTCTTATTTAAAAAAATATTTGTACCTCTTAAACATGGGTTGTTTTTAATGAGCTATATTTATCTTTATGAAAAGTAGATTTTGTCATCAATATAATGTTAATGAAGTTACAGTACAGCAGTTGAGTAGTACTTTGCATTACTGTTTTCATCACTGTTCAAACTGAGAATCTGACCTGCTGAATATGAGATCAGAAAAACCTTACTAGCTGACCATAAGCCTCGTATGTATTGGTGTTCATAGTGGGTTTAAATCATATTTTTTGTCAAGATTTGCTCTTTGATGGGTGAACAGTGCTTGTTCTGAGGTGTTCTTTTCTGTGGGGACAATCTTACTGGGATGAGTCAGTTACTGAGCCACTGGAAGTTCAGTTATCGCAAAAACAGACAAGTGGAGCTTCCGTGGAGTAGGTTGAGTACAGGCATAGTAACTCTATAAATGTCTGACTAAACGGTCTACATTAATGTCATTGGAGAGAAAAAAGACACAATATTGTGACACAGTACAGCTGCAAGAATATAGACATCAGTCTGGACAGCTTGGAGATATCAAACCACTGTTTGATTCACATTTGACTGACCTGACATTCTTACATGGCACAGTGCAAATCGAATTGAATGTTTACCACAGAACTGAATTGTAAACTAGTTATTATGAAAGGAAATCATTTATTCTTTATAGTTAGTGTAGCAGCTGTATTAAGTTGAATGGGAGAAATGTTAATTTCACCTGCAGATGGCACTCTACTTCTGACTGTGACCTGCAGGCCTTCAACCTCACACTCAAACATGAACCCTACTACTGCTTATTTCACCTTTTGGTCCAAACCAAGCCCTAATTTCACCACCTAGAACATAACTTTTTATGTCGACAATACTGGATGGAAACTCTCATAGCTGTCATTCCTCAGTTTGAAATGCACCTTTTCTACAGCACAAAGTCTTTTGGGAAGCTGCAGCACTTAAGAAATATTAGTGTCCATTTACATAATAGTGCTGTAAGGAACATCAGAAGCAAATGTCAGAAAAATAGCAAAAAAAAAGTCAGTTAACATTTTTTAATGTCCAAGGTTATATGTCTTAAAATGCCTTGCTTTGCCTGAACAACAGACAGCCCCAACATATTCAGTGTCTGAACCCACAAGATGAAGAAAGTGGTGGTTACTGGCATAGTGACTGATTAATTTTTTGTCAGACAACTAATCATCTCAGGCTACGCAGGCTTTTATTCTAGTATTGTCCAGTGTCATGGAAATGCTTGAAACCATGGGGTGCAGATGAGTGAAGTGTCAGAAGGTCAGCCGTCAGTGGAGCTTTGACGCCTGACTTGACAGAGATGACTGTGTATGAGCAATGTGCTGAGGGGAGGAGTCGGCAGCAGAGCACAGAGGAACACATTGCAACACAAGGAGAAGGAGTGAGATGGGGCAGACATGCCATATTTACTGTCCTTCCTAGTAAGGGCCCAAGTGCGAACAGTGATGTGTATGTCGGTTGATATAACCTCCGGCCTTCAAGGCATGGAAGCCAGGGTCTCGCCTGATCCTGGCGGCTGACACAGTGGTGTGAAGTCAGGGGACGTTATGGGGAGGAGGGCGCCTCCCTGTGAGGTTACCATGTGCTGAACAAAGAAACACTGTGTGTGTGTGTCTTAAGTTTTACTGTTTGCTGTCAAACCAGCAATTACAAGCTGTTTTTTTAAATGCATGTGTGTGTCATAAAACTTGAATTAGTGAGTTTGTTAAATACTGCTGTGATTTTACAAATGTTGAAAGCTGATTAGTTACTGAAAATCATGAGAGTCCAAATTGGGAGTTTTTGTCATTCATAATGCTAAACTGTACATTATAAACATTAATGTAATTAAAGGTGAGACCATGCAGAGGAATGAAAGTGTGGATAAGGCAGAAAGTGTAGAGGGGCTAAAAAGTGATTGAGAGAGGGAAAACAGATGGGAAGATTGAATTTTCGAGCAGGGCAGGCGGAGGCGGAGTGCGAAGGGAATCTTTTTTTTGTGTATGTCTGGAGAGAATGGGAGCCTCTTATACACCTCACAGCGTGAATTTGGCCCGGGCTGCGGCTTCGTCTCGTCTACACAGCGGGACGCTTTCCTTTGCGGGCTGCCCAGGGGAGGGGCACCTGCAGTAGCCTCACATTCTGGTCAAGAGGAGAGCTTGACAGGCGGGGCAAAGGCTGCTGGGATGGAAAGATGCTTGATGGTTCCAGGAAAGGGACATGTGCTGGATTTATGAAAACCTCAGGTAGAACAGACCAAAAGAAAATATTTGTTCTTGTGTTTTCCCTGTGGACTAGTGAGGATGAGGACATTGCCTGCAATCTCAGGATGAAATCAGAAGCTTCTGTTGCGCAGGAGAACAGAAGTTATGATTGGAGCAAGTTGGCCGGTGCTGGCAACTACCAACACAAAGTTTATATACCAGCCAGCCTGCTAACTGAGACAATATTTTCCATTCACTTGGTTGGGTTGACCAAACACTGTGTATTTGAAGTTTATCAAACACTCGGTCATCCTCACAGACCTGAGGGAGGACTTAATCATCTGATATATTGAGTTTTAGAACACACGGACAACCAAAACTTGTCCGCTATGTAGACTCTGAAAACTGAACGACAAGCGCCCTGTGCTTTAATATGCACACTGCTGCTAAGTGTCTTTTTTGGATAGGTTTCATCTTTACACAAGCTACACCCTCCATCTTCTGTCATTTTGGTATGACCCAGGGGTCCAAAAATCATCAAGTCTCACGTGAGGGCCCATGATTTCAGCTGTTTAAAGCTGGCTCTTTATCTGCAAGAAATTCTACTTAAATGGACAAATGTGCTGAGAGAGCTTGTGTTGTCTGTGAAAGGTGGATGGCTATTGCATTAACTTCGCAACAGAATCGACCCCTGTGGTGTGACCGCACAGGGCTGTGGATAATAACTGTAGTGGGACGGTTGGCTCAGAGATAGCTAGGCCAGGTAAATGGAAACATATGGTAGGCAGCATAGACTACAGAAGGACCCTGCAGCCTAAAAATTAATGGCATCAGAGTGCCGAGAATCACACAGGCTCCTTTGACAAATGCTTTTGGTATGTGTCTCTTCAGCCTGTTGGTTAGGGCTTTACCAATGCAGTACAGCCCTTTAGGACCTCACAGATTCTCCTGTAGTCTTCAGGCTTTCTTTTCCTCACTTAATGTGCAAATACATAAACCCAATGTTTAAGTTTATTTTCTTCACATAACTCGAGTCTCATTTTGCATTGCATTTAACATGAAATCACTCCAGTAAATATTTGCCTAGGAATTATGCACTCACAGAAGTTAGTGACTATCAAGTCAAAACACAGTTAGCCATTGTTAAGAGTGCTTAATGGTCCTATTGTGTGATTGAGAAAGGCGCTGCTGTCCTTATGCTTGGTGTCACTTGATTAGAGATCTGTAAATGTAAGTATATCTCTTTCCTTACAGGACAGTGCATAGAATTAAAATTTATCTTAATGGGAATAAGGTAAATAAATTCATTCAGTAGTTTTGCATTAATGACAACACATTGTTTTATTGATTTTGCTATGAAAATTCCCAGGTTTTCACGATCATCAAACTGAACACCATGTTTTTGGCCTTTTGACAAATGCACCATGCTCATATGATTTCAGCCCACCCCTTTTGTCCCATCATCCCATTCTTACTCTTCTCTGCCAGACAACAGTATTTTTTCATCTGTGCTGAAGAGCAGCAGGGTGTGTGATACAGTGTAGTCTTTGAGTCAAACAGACGGACACATGCCATTGCAACAGGGAAAAACCAGCCAACAAGTATATACACAAGAACAGGGAAGACCTTCTAGAGTCACTGACATGTTGACACAGACAGTTTGGGATTATTGTCCCTTTTTTTGTATAACACACCTATTACCTACAATAAACTTTCTGCTTTTCAGCCTGTTTAGTTTTCACTTCACCATTGTTGTTTCTCAATTTTATTCCTTCTTACATCTCTTATAATCATTTCGTGTTCTTTTTGGCAGAGCTGGTGTCTAGTTAAAGAGCCAGTGATACCCTGAATTACAGAAAGCATACTCTTTATTCAAGGCTATACTGTATTATGCATCATTATAAACATCAGTTACAGTCAACACAAGTTGAGGGCATGCAAAGCATTGCATGATTCATAATAATAAGTATATTTTGAAACCCAACATGCAGGTTATGATTTGGAAAAAAAAAAGTCAGTTCCTTTAAATATGTCCAGGTTCAGGGGAAGCAAACAAGACTATTGACCCGCTGAACTGTAATTCATTCTGCCAACACAGTCTCAGAAAAATGTCTCAACAAGGTCCTGACCAGTTACAACCAGTTGTTCAAAAACAAACATTTTCTTTGGTAGTTCTCTGAAAACAAGCAGAAGTGCATCTGGGTGTTACTGGAAATGCTTGTGCACGTGCAGCATATGGCATCAACTCTGCTTTCCTAATAGTACAGGTTTTCTTGAAGGGCAGAAGTTGTATTAAAATAAGAGTCCTCTCCATTCTTAACTTTTGAGTTTAAATTATGTGATACATGCAGTTACTTTACGTGAAAATTACTTCTTATTTTGCCATAGTCAAATATAATAAATCATTTCAAACCAAATTACCCACATCTAATCTTGCTTATTACAACAATCAAAAGCATGATTTGATATGAGCACCAAAGTTTGGAAAAAGTTTGCAGATTAAACGTTACTTTGGTGACACATATTACAGAGATTCTTTTCTCACTGGTATAACCCAAATATTAATAACATTTAATCTCCTGATAGGAAATATTGTCAGTTCATAGAGCATTTAGACAAAGTGCTATCATTTGCTTAGTATTGTTGTGTTTTCTTAGTTTGGAGGCTCAGGCTAGATCAATGGTACTTTGTGTTAATTGTAAAAATGTAGCATTTGTGTACAGTACATTTTCATAGGTCTGCGTACTGTTAAACACACACGTAACCAATCACATTATTGTCTTTACTGAGACACGCATTACTTCAGTGGACTATTCTTGCTGCAGAGGTGATTTACTGATGGCAGTGTCTGCCGGTTGCGTCTTTGTTTTCCAGTCAGTAGTGTGTAGAAGAATGGATTCACACAAGAGTTTCCATAGGTCAGCCCTGTGAGGATACGATTCACTGTCACCTGTGTCCCCACTGGTAATGTCCGCAGAATGTCAGGTTGGTACAGAGGCAGCAGCTGCCAGATCCAGAAAGGCAGAAAGCAGGCCCAAAAGGCCAGGACAATACCCAGGATAAGGAGCAGGACTTTGGGTTTGGGAGCACGGGGAGGGCAAGCAGTGCTGCTCCCACTAGCCCAGGCCGGCTGGGTCTGAGACACCCAATAGAGCCGGCCCAGAGTAGCATAAAGTGCTCCAATGGCCAATCCAGGACCAAGGATGCTGGTACAGAACAGTACGCTCAGGTAGGCCTTGGAGCTCTGCTCATCCCATGCTGGCACACACAGCTGTCCCTCTTGGTTCTCCCCATCCTCCAGGTGCAGGGTGATCATCATTGGCAGACTAAGAGCCACAGCCAGCCCCCAAGCAAGGCCTACACGCAGCAAGCTGGAGGAGTTAGAGGAGGTGGTGTGCAAGGGATGAGCCACAGCCCGGTAGCGATCCAGACTCATGGCGGTGAGAGTGAAGATGGAGGCATGCATGGTGAGGAGGTCCAAGCTCAGGAGGAGACGGCAGCCCAGCTCACCGAAGGCCCAGCCAGATGCTAGGCTGTCATACACAATGAAGGGAGCGGTGAAAAGGTAGAGCAGATCAGCAAGAGCAAGGCTCAACACCTGGAGATAAAGAGAGGAGGAAGAGGAGGTGGCAGAGGAAGAAGGGGAAGAGGAGTTGGCAAGGCAGGATAGTACAGGTACTTTCATGAGGCAGCAGCTTAGCCCAGCTTCACGTCGTCTCCTACTTCTCCTGCGCCTCAGAAGGAGGCCTATAGTGTACAGGTTTCCTGTGATGCCAAGCAAGGAGAGGAGGGAGAGGAGTGCACAAAACAGAGCTGTGGACACCCGGCTGGGGGAAGGAGAGATGGAGGGAGAGGAGGAAGGCACTGAGGAATTGGGGATAACAGAGAAAGTGTAAGTAAAGGGGGTAGGCAAAGAACCTGAGATGTCCATAATGGGAAAATTATGAAAAGATTTTGAGTTATAAAGAATGTAGCTGGTGAATGTTTAAATGTCAGTCTGATTCAGATGCAAAGATGAGACAGAGAGGAGGGAGGTGGGGTGTGTTGGATCAACAGAAAGAGACAGGTGGAAACGACAACAATAAAGATATGGTTAGTTTTTATCACCACCTTACTCTTTGTTATACTTTTTCCCCTTTATTTGTGTGACAAAATGTAAAGGACAACAAAGCTACAAGCTGCTTTGGATTTCTGACTGCACTGCAAGGCATTTAACAGAGCATTTGAATGGTGATAGCAGATAAAGTAAATAGTCTTATAAACATGTAGAAATGAAAATGTCGGCAAAGCCAGGATGTTATATGTTTTAGCAGAATCCTGTTCTGGTTAGCAAAACTGTTACAGTTTTATAGTTTCACAGGGAGACAGGAAAGCGGTCATGGTTTTAGTAAAATAATTGAATTTTCAGAGTAGGAGGGCTCCAATTTAAGGCTGTAAATCTAGACTGAAGCCTCCAAAGGCTTGTTCCTTCTTAAGGTCAACAGTTGGGCTAAATGAGGCACAAAAAGGTTATAGAAGGACATGCTTTACAAGTTAGTAAAGTACGAAAACAGGTCTTAAATAGTCAAAGTTTGATTTACAGTTTTTGGTTTGAGCATTGGTTTTGGTGGCGGATAGTCCGTGCACCACACAGGCAGCCGCTCAAGGCTGATGATTGGTGCTATGTTCAACTTTATTTTGATTAAGCTGAAATTGTAGCCAGATATACTTTGCTGCTCCAGAAGTCGAGGGTGTTAATATAGTTTAGGCCACATTACCTTTTGTGACATTTCATCAGTTGTGAGATGAGCCTTGGCTTCTACTTTTTGTCTAAGCCAGTAATTTTTTTTTTTTTTTTTTTTGCAGAGATGTAATCCACAACTACATCAAAGCAGACAGAAATGGCCTATCACGCACTGTGATCCAGGCAAGACCAGGGTTAACGAGCTACTGCTGACCTGTGGAGGAGCAGCCGAACCCCCACGGTGCCGCGTGCCTCCATATACTATCAGCTCCCTTAAAATAACCGCTGTGGTGTAGAGTTATTCATGACAGGGCTTTTAGAAAAAGAAAAGGATTGCTTCCTTTATTCAACTGAATTATTCTAATAAGATGGAATATTTAATGCAAATACTCAATGTTTCTATAGAAACTACATGTATATTTAGAAATAGACAAAAAAATTGATAATGGTTTCATCTGAAGTCCAACCCACAAGTTAAATAAATTTAGCTTGTATTCTTGGCTTTGGTAAGATGAATTTGAGACTGTAGGCTTTGCAATAAATAAAAATTAAATTTAGGCTACTTTAAATATTTTACCTAGACATCCACAAAAACGTTGGTTTCACATGGTGGTAGTCAACGTGCTGTTCTTGTTGAGATATAAAGGAATAGAAGGGGAAAAAAAACCTTTGCATAATGGGCCTGTTTAAGGCCTTTGTCAATGCTAAAGAAAAGGATTATCTGCAATAGGCCAATAATTTACACAGTTAGGCATAGTCATTAATGCTCCAAACTAGTTTACCTAAACTTACCCCAGAACAGTTTAATTCCAGATGCTGTAAAAACAATGTCCCACAGATTCATTTGGTGAAGAAGTTCCATTTCCATTTTGAAATCTCCCTCTGGTGCTCATTTGTTGTCTTGAAGTCCCGCTGACCTCTTCAGGCATGTAACTAGGATTATCTTTATCATCAGCCGGAGGAGGTGGCGTAGGTTTGTGGTGATAATCTTCCTCTGCACTGTGTGATCTGATCTTCGCTGCCTGTCTTGTCCAGTCTTCAGTGCAGTTTTGACTCTTCAGCTCAGTCTTTGATGTCAACGGGAGAGGAGTGTGTGAGTGGAAAGAGGGTGGGATGACATGCCCAGTGAAGGGGCTTATCCTGCATAGGATTCAACATGAAATTGTGTTGGCGTGAGCTGGGGTCCAGGAAACCCCCACAGAGTGAATT
The DNA here is from genome assembly GCF_001952655.1 of Monopterus albus. NCBI lineage: Eukaryota > Metazoa > Chordata > Actinopteri > Synbranchiformes > Synbranchidae > Monopterus > Monopterus albus. The sequence continues at coordinate 327,367 of NW_018128072.1, forward strand.
AAATGTTTATTTTTTCATTCAGTGAAAGGATCAGAGCAACAGAATAACAACAAGGACCTTCCTACTGTAATTATAGACTTCACTCTCCAACAATTAATAGTGTTGGTAAGCCTAATTAAGGCTTATCAAATGTGTTTTGTGGATGAAATCTGTTTGAAAACATTAGCTTTATGGTAACTGCTGTTTGTCCATTTCACTTGCTTTAAAATATGACTGAGCACACACTCTGAGTAATCCAGCCCGCAGCTGCTATAAGAAGTTGAAACACAGTTAAACGTCATATTTGTGCCTGCTTTAAATGTGTATATTTTATAGCCACATTTGAGGAGATTTACAGCATGTTTGATGACTAATGAATTTTTAGTACCTTTGAGCCAGGCGTAACTCTCACTGTGAACACACTGCAAAGACTTTCCATGAAGGTCAAGAATCTGACCATAAATGGTACTGACACACCATATTTTGGCAAATAATACAATTTTTGTACAAGTCACATACAGTAGATGGGCCTTGTATTAAGACATGTATTGTGACCAATTTATTGTGATGGATTTCTGAAGCCTGGCTGTTTTAAAATGTAGGAAGAGTTATATTAAGTTATAATGCTGTTGATACATTTTGAAGAGATGATTTATAAAAGAATGTAGTGACGTAGGTAAACTGCCAAATACATAACAAAATGACACTATTGGTTTTCTTATTTTTATGACTGACCTACGATTTCTTTCTTTCTTTGTCTCTTTAAATCTCTCAGCACTAAAATTAAGAACTGTAAGCATAAATGTAAAATTGCATGGTGTAATCTTCCAGTGAGATTGAATTTAACTCTCTGTGGGAAGGGCAGATAGACAGACCTGCTGAGCCAGTGTGTCATCGGTATTTGCTGTCATTTCATGACGCACTGCAGTCACTAATGCTGCTCAGCTCTGACCCAATGTCAATACCACATCAGCTCGTGTTCCAGCACACTGCGATTTGGTGTTATAGAGGAAATTAATTGTCCAGTGTACTTGCCTGCATCAACATATTTCCATGTCAGAGACAAGTTTAACTGGTAGACCTAATAAGCAGTCTGACTTTAAGCTCTGACAGCATCACAGAATAAATGGGTCTTTCAGCAGTTATCAAAAGCAACTTACAGTTGCCTGTTATCCCCTGAGTTGTTTTTGGCAGGCAGCTGTGGTTTGCCAGCTTCAAGAGCCTGAACAACTTGGAAATGATTTGGTTGTGACCCGCCAGTAAAATGCTTATGCTGCTGCACGTCTTATGTTGGTAGTGGGGAGACCACATTGGCTGCTTCATACAGTACATGTGCTGGCACACATACGATAGACAGAGACAGGCAGTAAAGACAAGAGAGGTGCTGAGGGGGAAGGGGGGACATACCTATCCCCATGGGGTGTGAGGAATTTGAACAAATACCTGGCACAGGCATGCTAAAATAGGGGAGGAGGGAGAGGACCATGGATGCATGAGAAGCCTAGGTTTCCTCATACAAGGAGATAGACAGGTATAACTTAACTTATTAGAGGGAACAGACAAGGAGTGAGTGAGAGTGCAAAGGAGGCTAGAAGAGTTTTAATGAAGCAATATCAGGTGCTCTCTAGGTCTCAAATTTACATAGATGTGGCAAAAAGGAGCAAATTATTAATTCTAAAACAAGACATTTGGAAACATATTGTTTAATTTTAACATGAAAATGTGTAGAACAGAAGTGAGGGGTAAATGAGGCTGGAAGGTCTGAATACTGTGCTGCTTAATTGTCTCTGTTAGAGCACATCAATTCCAGTGTGTGCAGACTCATTATATATTTTCTAATTACATTTACCTGAACTATGGGCTTTGTTCCAGTGCTTTGACCTTCAGTGTATGTGTTTCTGGTTATTAATTAGTGTGCATCAACATTTATATGCAAATATAGGAGGCAAGATGGTGGTAGCATAGAGAAAGTACGCATGCACCTTTGCTTTCCTGTGCTGTTATTTTGATGAAGCAGTTAAAATGATGAATGACTCAGTGACTATAGCTGTACAAAGCATGTTTATAATATGCTAATGGGATTATTTAATAGTTTTTTTTTTAATCCACAGAATATTTTCTTAATCGATTACCACCTGTATAGTCTGTAAACTTTTATTTTTTATTATTTTTTGTTTTCAACTAACCAAACAGATGCTGAAGTTTCTTTTATAAAAGACAAAAAATAGGAGCAAATTCTCACATTGGGTGAGTTAGAAGAAGGAAATGTTTGGAGTTTTTGCTTGAAAAGTGACTTAAATCATTAATAATTAAATTGCTACTAATCCTTTTTTGTTCATCAACTAATTTAAAAAGGAAAACTTCAGGAAAGCCATGTTTGTCACTCCATCTGGAGCAGCAGTATCTCAGTGGAAACCAGTTACAGAACATGACTGTACCAGTGAATGAATAAACCGATGTACTTCATTATAATAATTGTGTGCTTGTCACATAGAAGCATTATGCGCTACATATATTCTGGGGTTTCTGCACCTCACATGTCAGGATATGGGGCCCAGCGGTCCCTGAGGTGTCTTTGTGCTACTGGGAGATCACAAGAGGTTGCACACGTAAAACAAATTGGAGCTTGAGATCACACTCACTCTCCCTTGAAGAAACAGAGTTTATTATTCTGTATATCTTCATGTATTTTTGTAGCACACCCAGAAGAAGGGGCTGTAACGTATCTAATCAGTGGGTAGTCACACTTTGACAAATAACCAGCGCACAAGCACTAACCGTTCTCTAACCTTTGTCTGGCTGCCCTTGCTTTCTTCAGTCATTTCATTAATTAGCTTACCCATTTCTGAACAAACTGACTGATAAATTGCCTGGTGGTTGATTATTCTCAGCACTGTACCCTTGATTAAATGGGTGGACATTTTTGTGTGTGTGACAAATGGTTGTTGGCCCAGGTTGGCTTACAGCTTGTGATGAGTTATTGATCCCCCAACCCCCCACTTTTTTGCCTGATTGTGTTTTACATACAAGAGTTTGTACTGTACGCATACACTCTCCTCAATTTACTGCTGGTCATTCCTCGTCTATTTTTTAACCACAGTTTTATTTAAGGCATAATTTTGAATATGATATAAGTAAAGCTGTGATTATTTAAATGGTCCAAACAATAGTGGTCTACAGTAGTGGAGCTGAACAGATTAGTTGATGTACAGAGAAATGGTATGCTATTTTGATAATGATCCATTGTTTTTTGATATGAACATTTTCTGATGTTCTTCGTGTTATTTTTGCACATTATTACTTGTAAATTTAAATTTGATAAAATTTCTGCACACATAACCTATAATAACGAAGTGGATGTGTTTTAATGTTTCCTAATTTATCAAAAATCAAAAACTGAAATCTCTAGTTTACAAAAATATTCAAATCCTTGAATCAGTACTTTGTAAAAGCTCTTTGGCAGCACTTAACAGCTTCGAGTCATCTGGGGTAAGTTTCTAATCCTTGCACATCTGGAACAGGGCAGGTTATTTCATTCTTCCTGGCAGATCCTCTCAGCCTTTGTCAGATTGGGTGAGAAGGGTCTGTGAACTGATCTTCAGGTCTTTCCACAGATGTTGTCTGGGATTTAAGCCTGGGCTTTGACTGGGCCACTCAAGGACAGTCAGAGACTTGCCCCAAAGCCACTCCACTGTTGTCGTAGCTGTAAGCTTTGACTCACTGTTGTGCTAAAAGGTTGCCCTATTCATTGTTCCCTCAGTTCTGAACAGTCTCCCTGTCTCTGCCACTGAGAAGCACCCCATAGCACGATGCTATGACCCTTAACCAAAGTTCACAAATAGAAACATTTGCAGTAGGCAAAGAGATACATGAATTCAAATTTTCAGTTTTATTCACTGATGAAGGCCATGTTACACTTGATAGTCTACATGCATGGAGTCCTGGATGGTTGGTAAAAGGCCACTCTGTTTCAATGAGATTGCAGCGTGAGCAAGGAGATGGCAGAGTGATCATGGTAGGTCCTTTAGGGTACCTGAAGGTGTCAAAATGACCTCTGCAAGATATGCGGAGTTCCTAACTGACCATTTCCTACCTTCAGCAAGAACAAATCATGATTTCTGGAATAAAATTATTTTCCTGCAGGATAATATACCATTCCACAGCACGTAAAATGTTTTGGTTTCTAAGGGCATAGAAGAAGACAAACTCATGGTGTGGCAGCTATCATCCCCTGATCGCAATCCTACCAAGGAACTGTGGAGCATTCTTATAAGGAAGATCCGGGGTGGCTGTAGCCCAGGAGGAAGAGAAAAAAAGTTGTTTCCTAATTGAAGGATTCACAGTTCAATTCCTGGTGATGGAAAGTAACAAAGTTCATTTACTCAAGTACTGAACTTAAGTACAATTTGAGGTATCTGTGCTTTATTTGAGTATTTTCATTTTCTGCTACTTTATACTTTGACTTCACTACATTTTAGAGGCAAATATTGTATTTTTCCTCCACTACACTTTTTTTTTACTTTAGTTACTAGTTAATTTTCAGAACCAGATTAATACAAAATAAAGTACAGTTATAAGACCTCATTGATCTGTGGTGGAAGATTGACAAGCTACACAGCAGTAATTCATATTAAATGTTTATAGGCTAGTTAAAACTAGCTCCCCCTTTACCAGCCCCAACATTAAATGTGATGTCCACAATAATGCATCAGTAATTATAATAGAATAATATGATATACAGGAATGTGAAATGTGCCATTCTGCATAATGAGCACTTTTAGAACATTAAGTATGTTTTGATGCTAATATTTCTGCACTTAAGTAACATTTTGAATGCAGGACTTTTACTTGTAACAGTATTTTTACACTGTTGTAGTGCTACTTAAGTAAAGAATCTGAGTACTTTTTCCACCACTGTTGATTCCCAGCAAGACACTGAACCTCAAGTCACTCACAGTGGCTGTCCCATTGTTGTGTGACGGTATGAGTGCAAATGGATTAACAGTGTGAAAGTGCTTGGAGTGTGCTTCACTGCATAGAAAAGTGTTATAAAAATCCATTTACCATTTATAAGTGTGGGCAGCAATTAAAATAACAGCTCTAGTATCATTAAGTGAAATACAGGCAGAAACATTGACAAGTTCAATGGATGAGAGAGTTGTTAAAGTGATGTTGAAGAAGGGGCCACTTATTAACATGTACCCTCATCTGTAAAGAGTTTTCTGGCATCTGCATAATATTTTTCACACAGCCTCCCAGCAGCCTTGTCTGCAGTGTAAAGTCTATCATCTTCATTGGCCCCTGTGGCCCCTGAAGTCTGCAGAGAGCAGACACCACACGCTGAAACAATATGCTTTACCCCTGAAATCACGGAGCATTAGACTTGGAACTTGTATAGCTTTACAAAATCTGGAACCTGTTACTGAACACTGAGGCTGAGTTTGCTGCTCCATCTGCAGAAATCAGATCAGCCTTTCACAGGCCCATGAGGAACATTATCAGAGCAGCCAGCATCTAACCAGCTAGCAGGGAAGTAAACTCTTACCAAACATGATTATTCACTGGGCTCCATAATTAGCTGTGAATAGGTGTAAAAGCTACAATGGTATAGACACTAAAATGACAAAAATCACTTGTACTGTTCTCTTTAACACTAAATCCATGTTACATGCACCAGACTCACAATAATCTTTTACTATAAAGGAAATTCTAAAAACCCAAATGTGCAACCAGGTACACCCTAAGGTGTGAAGGTCTGCTCTTTTAGTGTCTGGACATCTAATGACTTTAAATCTTGGTTTGTACGTAGAAACCAGGTGTGCAGCCCCTGGTCATTTAGCAGCCATCTGGGCTAATTAACTAATCACTAGTGTGGAATAAATAGTTTCAGGTCAAACTGATGCACAGCTCTTTAAGTGCAGGCTCACTGATGGATGTGGACATTGTTTCAATCTGCCCACTGGTGGCTCAAAATCAGTATTGCAGCCCCATATACTCATTTGGTAATAATAATAACACACTAATTAGGCAGCGCTTCAGTGAGGATTCATGACTGCTTGACAACACAAAAGCTTGAACCTGGGGTCAATAAGAATGATTCCTTTCCTCACCTTGCCATTCAGCTGCAAATGTTCCCTCTAAATTTTTAAAATTGAAGCCAAGTAAGCACCATATCTAGTTTCCAAATTACAGTTGTACATTAAATGATTTGTTTAAAATACCACTGTGTGAAAGCAACCCATGGTCAAAGTTAAACAGTGGAAATGCTGGCTCTCTGCTGGAGGATTTATGCTTCATTACTAGTCAAACAAGTAAAAAGGAAAGTTCTGTCCCACAGGCACACATTTCTCATTGTTTATTTTAGACCACAACTCAAGCTCCAGAGATTTACCACAATCAAATCAAGTCACACATCAATCAAAAAAGAGTTTACCACAGTTAGTTTTTTTTTAATGAATTATTATTGGAGAATTGATAGTAGTAAGATGATAAGACATAAGGAGGAAGATGAAGAGAGACAGTAGCTTTGGTAATAATGTAATGTTAAAATTCATGCCATTGAAGTTTACCTCAGTTTGAAATAGAGAAGAACATGGTCCCTGCCTGGCTACTATCAACCAATGGACTTTGTCCAGTTTGTGGTCAGTGCCTTAAAACCTTAGGCTACTAAGGCAACCCCAGCAACTGTGTTTAGAAAAGAGAAGACTAGTCAAGGTAAGTTTCCAATCACAAAGAAACAACAGTCCACCAAGAAGGCTATGTTAATTCAACCCTGATGAGAATGTGTGGTCAGTTTGGTCATCTAGAATTTTTTTTATTAATCTCTTCCCCCAGCCAAAATGAGTAGTCACAGTATGACTAAAGGCACCATGGTTGGCGTCGTCATGGGGATCTTCTTGCTGGTGTTCCTGGTAGTAGATGCCACTTGCTGCTACAGAAATTGCTGTGGCCTCCTCATGTCCATTGCTGTGAAACTTTTTGGACAGAAAGTCCCAGGCCTGAAAATGCTTGAAGAAGGAGATGGGACCAACAATGGGTATGCATGGAAAAGTAAAAGAAGTCTGTGTTTGTATCATGTCTTTGCACAAAACCTTTTGTCTATCAGCAAATTGTCATCTTGGTAATTCCAACCTTTGTGCGTGTCCTGGCTTTAGAAGAGTGAAGCTGAAGAGTATAACCATTCCAAGAGGTAGTATGCAACAGACAGGAGTTCAGACATTTAGTACGGAGGGGGAACAGCTCACAGAGGTCACCTGCGACAAAGCCCCCCTTCACTAAACATGAGTATGTTAATCAACTATCAAATATTACATTGTTCTGGCCCAATGATTAATGGCTTAATGGTTAAGTTACTATATAGTATCACTATTCGTCCAAAACAGGCATGTAGCTTATTCTATCCTGTCAGTTATCTCACTGACAATTTGTTTCTTTCCTACAGGAAAACACAACCAGTTAGAGACCTGCCCACTGTCAATGCATGAAGCCAGAAACTGGTGAAACAAGAAGCATGAACAAAAACACGCAACAAGACAACAAGAAAAGATACCAAACAATCAGCTCATAACGTCAGACTCAAAGCAGGCAGCGATTTGTGCACTGGATACATTTGCCACAGGAAAGGTCAGATACACTGACACACTGTCAGAGTGTTAAACA
>NW_018128072.1:335016-337847 GCF_001952655.1 Monopterus albus
GTGTGGTGTTGGAGGGAAAGACCAGCGGGTCTACACTATGTCCAGCCTCTCCTGACATGAAGACTACATGAATTTTGAATGTTCTGCACACACACAAGATTTTTTACATTTAAGCATCTTTTGGAGAATATTTTTGTTCAACACAAGCAATGCAGTTATTTTGATTCCAGCACTGCTACTTAGCACTGTACAGTTACCATAAGTTGAAGAATAATGGTGACAAGGAGGGGAATATTTATGACAAGGATTATTTATTATTTCTATATAGAAGCTCATCATCTGGGTAGATGGTTACATTTTATTGTTGTTTTTGATCAGAATCAGATTCAGCTTTATTGGCCAGGTGTGTTGGACACACAAGGAATTTGACTCAGGTACATCGGCTCTCAATGTGCAAATAGTAACCAGCATGTGGCTCTGTAATATAACAAAATAGCAGTATTAACATCAACAAACAGTCCAAACAATGCAGAAAAAGCAGTATAAATAGACAGTAAACAATGCAGACAACAAAGGAATGTTCATTAAAATGAGATAATTAGGTATAAAAATAGAGTACTTAAAACAGAGTGCTAGAGACCTGTATGGGTCTGTACTGTATAATCTGTACAATGTATATAGACACAGGTATTGCACTGAGGGTTATTGTCTAATCATACTGTCGTGGGTTAAGTATTCATCAGAGTGATGGCCAGGGGGAAGAAACTGTCCCTGTGCCTGGTTGTCTTAGTGCACAGTGACCTGTAGCGCCGTCCAGAGGGGAGGAGTTCAAACAGGTTGTGTCCGGGGGCGGGGGGGATCTGCAGTGATCCTCTCCACCCTCCTTTTGACCCATGAGGTGTACAGGTCCTCCATGGAGGGCAGGCTCACGCCAATGACCTTTTCTGCCACTGAAGTCTGTACTTGTCCTGTTTGGTTGCTGAGCCAAACCAGACAGTGATGGAGGTGCAGAGAACAGACTTGATGATTCCTCTGTAGAACTGTATCAGCAGCTCCTGGGACAGGTCGAACTTCCTGAGCTGGTGTAGGAAGTGTATCCTTTGCTGTGCCTTCTTGGTGATGGTCCTGATGTTGGATGTCCACTTCAGGTCCTGGGAGATAGTGGAGCCCAGGAACTTGAAGGACCTTACTGCTGATACAGTGCTGCCAAGTATGGTGAGTGGGGGCAAGGTGGGAGGGCTCTACCTGAAGTCCACTGTCATCTCCACTGTTTTGAGCGTGTTCAGCTCCAGGTTGTTGCGACTACACCACAGGACCAGCTGCTCAACCTCCCGTCTGTAGGCTGACTCATGATGTTCTTAATTGTCCTTGTGTTTGAAAAGTTAGAATGAGATTTTTGTTTTTCAGGTTCTGAAATTTCAGCTCTTGGGTTACTTTTACTTTAAGTCTTCCGCCAAAGCTTTAATGTGAGTTCAGTGTTACTACGAACTTTTCTTATATAAAAGCTTTCCCGGTCTATATTTTTAGATGTTACTTTGCTGAATGTGAAGTTCATTAGAACCACTTTACTTTACTGAAATCTCTTAGAAGCTGAAAAATGCTGTCTGTAAGAAGGCCAATGTTTTCTTTAGTTCAGAATCAGATTCAAAATCAGCTTTATTGGCCAGGTGTGTCGGACACACAAGGATTTTGACTCGGGTACATGGACGCTCATTGTGTATGTACATATCCCAAGGCAAGGGGCAAGTAAACAGTATACCAGCATAAGGCTGTGTAATATAACAAAATAAGCAGTGTTAACAGCAACAAACAACTGAAAACAAATACCTATCTATGTCCTCACGGGGCTCCACCTAAGCCGCAAGCGGCTCACAAAGCCGTGGAACGTCAGAACCTTGGAGCAGTGCCCACATGCCTCTGAAACTAAAAGCAGCTCACAAGGTACAGCTGAAAAACAAAAAAACACAAAAAACAGGAAGCACAAAAAAATCCACCATTAGCGAGCTCTTGGCAATATTGGGAAGGTACAACTCTCTTTAATGGAAGAAACATTCAGCAGAACCATGCTCTTGGTGGGTGGCCATCTGCATAGACTGGTTGTATTGAGCACAAACAAATGGTAAGATAGTTTCCCACATGAGGGGTCTGACAGCAAAAGGCTTTCTGTGCCCTCACGAGGCTCCACCTAAGCTACAAGTGGCTAACAGGTCAGTGGACCGTCCCTGCCTTGGAGCAGTGCCCACAAGCCACTGGAAAAGCAAGCGGCTTACAAGGTACATTTGAAAACCAAAAACCCAAAAAACAGGACACACAAAAAATCCACCACTAGCAAGCTCTTGGCAGTATTGGGAAGGTACAACTCCCTTTAATGGAAGAAACCTTTGACAAAACCATGCTCTTAGTGGGCAGCCATCTGCCTAGACCGGTTGTATTGAGCACAAACAAATGGTAAGATAGTTTTACACACAAGGGGCCTCACAGCTAAAGGCTGTCTGTGCCCTCACAGGGCTCCGCCTAAGCCGCAAGCGGCTCATAATGTAGATTTGAAACACAAAAAAAAACACAAAAAACAGAAGGCACAAAAAATCCACCACTAGCAAGCTCTTGGCAATATTGGGAAGGTACAACTCCCTTTAATGGAAGAAACCTTCGACAGAACCATGCTCTTGGTGGGTGGCCATCTGCCTAGACCGGTTATATTGAGCACAAACAAATGGTATAATAGTTTCACACAAGAGGCACCTAACAGCGAAAGGGTGTCTATGACCTCACGGGGCTCCGCCTAAGCCGCAAGTGGCTCACAAGGTACATTTGAAACACAAAAAACAGGAAACACAAAAAATCCACCATTGGCAAGCTCTTGACAGTATTGGGAAGGTACAACTCCCTTT
>NW_018128072.1:356490-365722 GCF_001952655.1 Monopterus albus
CACTTCTCGCGCTTTCAATAAAAGATTTTGGGTCAAATCTAACAAAAGGTTTTGTGCATGTGGTTCTGAACATTATAAGAAGGACAAACAAATACAAAAGAAAAACACAACTCCTCCCCTCCTGTAGATGCAAAAATGGGCATTATAACCAGTAAGCAATATGTGCTGGTGGGGGAAGATATCTTCTTGTTGTGTAAAGGTAAGTGATTTCTATTTCATTTAATGACTGAACAGACTTGACTTTATGTATCAAACTGTGCAGCTTGAACTTCTTCTTAATGCTGTATTTTCACTCCATTTCCTCACCTTCCCTTCTTCTCTCTTTGTCCTAGCCGGAGGAGAGGGAGAAATAACATGGCAGAAGAATGGGGAAGACATTGACGATGAAGACAAGGTGACCTCTAAATTGCTCATTAAAAATGATACACTGCAGGATGTGGGCAGGTATACCTGTCTGTGTGAATTTGAAAATGGACACAGTGATGATGTTCAAATACAGCTGTATATTTTTGGTATGTAACAAATGGCTGCGCACACATACTGAAATGATCAGTCATGTTGCTGAACCCAGTGTTGATGATGATATCACTCATTGCTTTATTGCACAGAAAATAGACATCCTAAGCTTCTTTTCCCTTGTCAGAGGGCCCGTCTTTTGGAAGAACCATAACCTACCATGAGTTTCCAGAGGGTTCGGATGGGGTAGCGCCATGCCTGGTCCACGGCCAGCCTGTGGTGGATGTTCGCTGGTTCAAAGACAAGCAAGAAATCCTTTCTAATGGTAGGGCCAGTACCCAGGGTAAAGTATTGATATACAACTGCAATGGAACACCAGATTTGTACATGCTGTAAAAGTAGACGTGCTTTTCTAAAATCAAACTGTAATCATTCAAATAAAGAAAAAGCAAGTGGGTTATTTTGTGTTTTCGAAGCTGTTCAAGTCGACACTGACAATTTCCATGCTACAGTACATAGTACTTTTTTGCTACCAGCAATTGTTTTGTTTTCTGGCCTTTAACTTTACTGTTGTGGTTCACTTCACTGAGATGAATATTGCTGAACAATGGGCTACACAGAGAAATATGACTTTGGTCTGGATGTGTGTTTGTCTCTGCCGTTACCTCTTTCAAGTCACTATCTCTGCATTTGCCTGCTGCTATCGCTCACTTCAGGGGGAGAACGTGTGCACTGGCTGCCTAACAATACACTTCGGATTGGAAAAGTGAAGCGAGACGATGCTGGGACATATGTATGTGTGTCAGGCCCAGATCAGAGGAAGACCTATTTATCAGCAACTCCCCATCTCAGTGGTCATCATTGGTGAGTAGCTTTATCACATCAACATTGCTCTGATGAACAGCTTGTTTTCAAAGATGTTATGTTACTGATGGAAAGTAGTTGGAAACCAGTATTGTCTTCCTGTTATTTGCCTTGTTTAGGGGTTGTTGTACCATATCTGGTACAATAAATGTATTTTGCAATGTCCCTATTAAATAAACAATAAATAAATACATTTGTAAAGAGGTTTGAAAGATCATTTTTGACTCCAAGATCTTTTCAAGTTGTTGCAATCTGAAATCAGTGTGACTCATCGAGTGTTATTGTTAGGAATGCTTCAGTGGTTCATGGTACATTTTGTATTTTAATTTAAGACACAACAATGCCATTATTAATTTGAAGCAAAATATTGTATTTTATGTAAATTGAACACACTTTTGCCTTAAAGTCCATCTCTTTCTGTAGCTCCTCCTAAAGTACATTTGAGAGAGGATGTGAAAAAAAAAGTGCTGGCTGGATCACAAACCAACATCTCATTGCTGTGTTTGGTGGATGGGCTACCAAAAGCCAACATCCAATAAGACCTGATTTTATGATGTTATCATATAAGTATAATACGTTACTGTTCTGTGGCATCACTTGTCTCCCCTGTAGCTTTATCTCTGTCTCCCTCTTCTGGCTTCTTTCTTTCTCCTCTCATGCTTCATGAAGTTGTGCTTGTAAAAGTCTGAATAGCATCTCTCATCTTATGAAGACGTATTAATAAAAGGAAATGACTACAACATCACTCAGTGTGCATTTTCTCTTCATTTCCTGCTCCCAGGCCGATGCCGTTTGACCCTTCACATCACCAGTTCAACTCAGACCACAGCCAGCTGACTATTCGGGCTGTTGCCAGGGCTGACTATAGTGGGTATGTCTGTAGTGGGTATCAGTGGGTGAGCGTGTATCTGTGTCCTGCAATGTCTCTGGCCATCCTCAGCCTGAGCTACACTGGCTCAGCAAGCATAGTAGACACACACTGGTAAGAGCGTACGGACCGATAAACACACACATACAACTACACAAACAGACCTTCATGCTGCAAAACATCTTAAATTATGCACCTCTTTGCCATGCAGAGTTAATGTGATTGTGCAGTAGCTGTAATCTATGGCTCAACAAACAACACTCCAGTCAGCCTCTTGTAACTGTGACTGACAAATTTACTGTGTTGTTCCAAACAGTGGGTGTTTGCATTTACAGCAGAAATTGTGTGAATAAATATAAATATTTTTTTTTATTTGCTCTGTCAGGACTCAACATCCGGTCAAGTCGGTGTTGTTGATGGTGTGACTGGCTGCTGATAGATGAGGCAATGCCCTTTGATGGTGGACTGTATTCCTGCATGGCTGTCAGCATTTCTGGAAATGCATCAAGAGATGCTGCAATACACAGTAAGAGTTCATGTCTATCTTTATACTTCAGAAGAGTGAGTTAAGTGAAGGAAAAGTAGCTGTAACCATCTTTACTTATAACCGCCTTTGACACATGTTCCTATACCATTCTGTAACGTGTTTTTGCCTGCCTCTCCACTCACAGCCCAGCCCAGTTCACCTCACTACCTGTTAGTCTCACCTGCCCTGACCTCAGTCCTCTTCTCCCTCAAAACCACGCCCATCAGTGGAGGAACACCAATCACAAGTTTTGTCCTGCAGTGGAGGCAAAGTGCAGCAGAACAGTGGAAGGAGGTCACAGTACCAGCTCCAGGTAGAACTCCATATGCTTTCAAAAGAAAATCAGCTTGAGAATCATTTATGTTTTAAACTGCTTACACTTTAAATTTAAGTCTGACATAAATCATACCGGTAAATTACATGGTTGAGGCCATGTCTTTTGTGTGCGTGCTTTTGTAGAGCTGCTAGTTATCTTATCTCTCAAGCCATATATATAGTACACAGTGCATTTGGCCGCCCTTAATGCAATGGGACTGGGGCCATTCTCACACACAAGCAGCGTTCGCACCCAGGAAAATCCGTAAGTGCTACACACACTAACAACTCAATAGCAACACACACCAAATCTATTTTATGCCGTGTGTGGTGCATGAATTGCATAAGCAGGGTGTGTGTTTTCATGTTTACACATTTGTATGGATGTATATTTATTGATGTACAATGTACAATATGCATGCTAGTGTGCATGTGATATATGCTGTATGTGTAACAAGCAAGGTTTACCCTCCTCATCTGCTGTCGCTAATTATTACTGTTCATCTCTCTCATCAACCATCATGATAACATTCCCATGACATTATCATCTGCTGCCTGATGTTCGTTCATTCTGCTGATGTAATCCATTATCATCCATGCTCAGGAGGTAAAGTGCACACAGTGATTTAGTCAACTAAGAAACAATAAAGTGACATTCTCAGTCAATCTGTATGTGGCCTGTACACAGCAAATAGAAGTAAATCCAATGAGTTGGTGTTAATTATTATTCACAACTATTAAATGTTAATGCATGGTCATCAGTTCTTTTTTTCTGTCTGCTTCTTGTCTGTAGGTGAACCTGATGCACAGCTCTTTAAGTGCAGGCTCACTGATGGATGTGGACATTGTTTCAATCTGCCCACTGGTGGCTCAAAATCAGTATTGCAGCCCCATATTCTCATTTGGTAATAATAATAACAGACTAATTAGGCAGCGCTTCAGTGAGGATTCATGACTGCTTGACAACACAAGAGCTTGAACCTGGGGTTAATAAGGATGATTCCTTTCCTCACCTTGTCCATTCAGCTGCAAATGTTCCCTCTAAATTTTTAAAATTGAAGCCAAGTAAGCACCATATCTAGTTTCCAAATTACAGTTGTACATTAAATGATTTGTTTAAAATACCACTGTGTGAAAGCAACCCATGGTCAAAGTTAAACAGTGGAAATGCTGGCTCTCTGCTGGAGGATTTATGCTTCATTACTAGTCAAACAAGTAAAAAGGAAAGTTCTGTCCCACAGGCACACATTTCTCATTGTTTATTTTAGACCACAACTCAAGCTCCAGAGATTTACCACAATCAAATCAAGTCACACATCAATCAAAAAAGAGTTTACCACAGTTAGTTTTTTTATGAATTATTATTGGAGAATTGATAGTAGTAAGATGATAAGACATAAGGAGGAAGATGAAGCGAGACAGTAGCTTTGGTAATAATGTAATGTTAAAATTCATGCCATTGAAGTTTACCTCAGTTTGAGATAGAGAAGAACATGGTCCCTGCCTGGCTACTATCAACCAATGGACTTTGTCCAGTTTGTGGTCAGTGCCTTAAAACCTTAGGCTACTAAGGCAACCCCAGCAACTGTGTTTAGAAAAGAGAAGACTAGTCAAGGTAAGTTTCCAATCACAAAGAAACAACTCTGTATTGAATTTCAAATATTTTTCTGACATTGAACTTGCTGCTTCTCTGTGCATTATCCCAAAAACCAACCTAGCACCACACAAAAACAAACTAGCATAACATTTGCAGAACTTTTCTTTTCACATACAGTTATAAACAAATATTTTTCCTTGTTTTGTTATCTTTAGTTTTTTTAGTCAGTGGTGCTCCAAAATGTAATCTTTATTACTGACATAATGCTGTTTCCCTCTCAACTTCTTTCTGATCATTCACACAGTCTGACATCAATCACTTTTTCTCTGTCGCTTCCTCTGTGTTGTTGCCCATTTAACCCCACCCCACCACCTCCACCCTGCCTGGACAGTTTTCCATGGGTCAATTACAAATAGTGTTTTTACACAAACACATGCAATTTAAAATTACACAGCCTACCTGGTTAAATATGTAATATATGGTGACATTGATTCAATTTTATACAGTACAATGGGTAAAGAAACAGTATCACAGGTTTGTTGCAACAGCATTTTCAGTAAAACAGGCAAATGCATATGAGGGTGTTGATATTCTAAATGCTTTGTTTATGTTGTTGGGGGCAGCTGATTGTTGTGTTTGCAGTTTGACATCCCTTCTCCACTGTCTGCCCAGTCCTCTTCAGTCTGATCCTTATTTCCATAGAATGGCTAAATCATGACATCATAGGTCATTTCTTGGGCGCCTTGACTGAGATTAAATCAGATTAAATGTTAGTAACCACACAGACTGTCTCTCTCTCGCACACTAAGAAGAAAGTCACTGTTTTCGTATAAACCAAATGAGTAGACCATGATCAAAAATCGGTGTGTGTTACACATATGAACTTAAATTTAATATCGATGAGTCAGATCGTAGCCTATGGTTCGACAAGGTCACTGTGGCAGTCCGGAGAGGCGCGCGTCGGGGGGGACACAGCCACGCGACGTCAGCGCGCTCATTCACCACCTGAGGGCTCGCGAGCAGATGACAGACGTTCAGCACGAGGCAGCTGCGCGTGGGTTTCCATTTAGTTTTGTTAAAAAATTAACAAACCATTAAATTCAGTCAAAGCAGGAAGTAATATAATATAACCCTGTCACGGAAGAAAATGTCACCAGCTGGTAGGTGCTGATTGAATTTTACTGCGCAAGACGTTTTTAAACGCCACTGTTGGTTAGAAAGTATTTTTAAATTGTTATATTGAGTAATTGTTGCCTGGAAATGGCATATATTGTGGATGGGTTGTTGCTAAGCTTTATCAATGTGAAAGGCATCAGCCTGGTAATGCAATTTTACTCATCCGGGTTTTGGTCATATCATTTGCAATGGTGATAGTGACATTGTATGATAGCGTTCCTATAGAGTCCCGTGGTTACTCAAACTATATTTTGTTTGTGAGGATTTCTCTCAAAAATGAGTGAAATCAAAGTTTGTCTGAGAATTCGTGCTCCTTAACCAAGATAATTAATTAGTTTTTCCCTCAGAATTAAACTAAAGTTAGAAAATTACAGTTTCAGTTGACATTAACCGAGAGCACATTGTACCTTGACTACTGTGCAGGACTGGGAGATGAAGGGGAAAATATTACTGCTTCACTCAGCAAGCTTTACATTATAAAACAGTAATGACTAAAGCACTAGATTTCACACATGTATAAATGAACATACACTAGCATGT
This sequence comes from Monopterus albus, assembly GCF_001952655.1. Lineage (NCBI taxonomy): Eukaryota > Metazoa > Chordata > Actinopteri > Synbranchiformes > Synbranchidae > Monopterus > Monopterus albus. The sequence continues at coordinate 362,833 of NW_018128072.1, forward strand.
TGCGCCACCTCTAGTTGCAACTTGCTGATGAACCCATGGGCTGATTATTTGTAAGGAGTGCCTTAATTTAGTAAAAATAAAATATAACATACTGCATGTATTTAAAATGTCCTTCTTGATAAGTGGTATAGATAATGGATGGATGGATGGATGAATGATGCCAGCGGATCAACATTTCACCAGAGTGCTATTGATCAGATAGGCTAAAAGCAAAATGTCACTGTAGTATAATGTCTGTGCATTCATTTGATATGAGTGGACTTTGCTGTTACAGCTGTTGCAGGAGGCCCTTTGTGCATAAGCATGATTAAGGTCTGCCTTGTGATGTGCTTTGAATATAATAACTAAGCCTAAAGTAAAAGAGACTAGGCCTGAGCTGGAGAGGCATGTGTCACTGAGAGAGACCCAATCTGTTTCCTGGTTTTTAGCCTCTACTGATCAATATAAAATGCAAATAAACTCTTATTTCCATTACTAATCTATCTCCGCATTACTTTTTAAATAAATCAATATATTGTTAGGGCAAAAATCATCAGAAAACTGAAAAATACCAAATAGCATTTTTTTTAAATTTAAGTCTAAGGCAATGTCATCAAGTTGTTTTTTTTTGGACCAACAGTCCAAAACCTAAAGAAGTTAAATGTACTAAAATATAAGATAGGCAAAATCAATTAATGGTTTGCCTAGAACATTTTTAGTTGGTCATAAAAGTACTGTACTTGCCAGTTATTTCTCTGCTGATAGACTAATCATTGCAGCCCTAGTTTGGTTTATTAGTAACCCATAGCTTTTACCAGGTTAGATGCCCATATCAATAAATATCCTGGTATGGAAACAAAGCTAAATCACATGTAAAATGAAGGACATCCTGTTCGCTGAATTATTATCCATTGTTGTTTTCAGAGCTCTTTACACATTTAAAACTAAAACTTTAAGGTCATTATATTTAGCTTGCTGGACTCCACCAATTATTATTGACAGCTGTATAATGTAATAACATTTAATCTGATATAGTTTGCTGCAAAAGACCTGTATTGTTAAAGGACCCACACACGTTAATAGTTCCAGAACATCTTCTGGCCTTCAACATGCAGGGAATGATCGCATATGCCATTGTTATAAGGGTCCTGACAGTGCAAGTTCAGTTCATACATGCCCTTGCGTGAATGTTCTTACACGGTGAGTTATTTGAGATATTTGCCACCTCACCTCACATGCACTCTCACTTTACCTACACACACACACACACACACACATCCCTCATCACCTCCTCCAGCTACTGTTGTCAGTTGTCCAGCAACACTTCAGCCCAGTCACAGAGATAGCAGTCCTGAGAGCTTGTTGATTTGGTGGTCTTGGCATCAACTGACGTAGGCACATCAAGGTCAGGGCTGCCTTCTTACAGATTTATTCATTAGCTAAGGGTTGAGCACAAGCCTGTCAGAATATGTCCTTATTGTCATGTATTGAGAACTTTAAAGGCCATATGGTTCCATTTGAGTTCAGTCTGAGTTCCAATATTGTTCCAACATTGGCTCCTTTTTGTCTGCTTAATAAGCTGCCTTGGTCATTATTTACAAATGTTATGAATTTACTACATTTAGCAGTGTAATAAAAACTAAAGTAACTTTATTCATCCATTTTCATGTGAACCTCTAAATTCCTAAACATTTTTGCATTATTTTCACCTTTATTGAATTTGTACAATAAAGATGATATTACAGTAGTGATGACATAAGAGATGGATAAAAGAAAGGTAACTTACGAGAAGTTATATGGCAGTTTCTGTCAGGTTTGCCCGGCTCCACCTGCCTTTCTCACTTCCCTCACTCTGTTTTTGCTCCCTTACCTTGATTGACATTCTTGGCCTCACCAATGCCCCGGCGGTTTTCCAGGGGTTGATTAATGACATTCTCCATGATTTTCTTGGTCGTTTCGTTTTTGTGTATCTCGATGGCATTCTTGTTTACTCTTCTTCCCTCACAGAGCACCCCCAGCACATTCGTCAGGTCCTTCTTCAACGCCTGGAAAACCGCCTTTATGTAAAAGCTGAGAAGTGCATCTTCCACTCCCCCTCTGTGGCATTCCAGGGGTTCATCATCAAACAAGGAAGACTCCACGCTGATCCCTCCAAAATTACAGCTGTCACCAATTGGCCCACTTCTGACTGCTGACCAACATCAGGCATCGCACTCCACCGCTCCATCTCACCATCGCCGGCAACCATCAAGAGGACATCTGGTTCAACATCTTCACCATCCCGGATACACCACTGGTTCTGGGCCACTCCTGGCTGGTCCAACACAACCCCACTGTTGATTGGACTACTGGCACCATCACCCAGTGGAGCCCTGCCTGTGCATCGACCTGCCTCCTCGCTGGACAAACATCCTCTTCCTCACCTGCTACCCCGCCAGAGCCCCTGGACCTGTCTTCCATCCCACCAGACTACCACGACCTGCAACAGGTGTTTAACAAACACCTGGCTATGGACTCTCTCCCCCCTCATAGACCCTATGACTGTGCCATCGACCTGTACCCGGGAGCCACCTTGCCCAACAGTCGCCTCTTCCACATCTCAAAATCTGAACAACAGGCTCTGGAGGAGTACATTGAAACAGCCCGACGTGCAGGCATGATCCGTCCTTCTTCCTCACCCCTGGGTGCAGGGTTCTTTTTTTTGGGGAAGAAGGACGGTGGCCTCCGTCCATGCATTGATTACCTGGTTTAAACGCTATTACTGTCAAAAACAAATACCCATTACCCCTTCTCTCCTCTGCTTTTGAGTCTCTCCAGGGTGCGGCAGTCTTCATGAAGCTGGACCTCTGGAATGCCTACCATCTCGTACGCATCCGAGAGGGCGATGAGTGGAAGACTGCCTTCAAGACCC
>NW_018128072.1:367151-368874 GCF_001952655.1 Monopterus albus
CTTGTAAGATATCACTGTAAATAAACTGAGCACTACTTGCAATGAAGTCAGCCACCTAGGTCCGTCCTTTTTGTGACTCGCTCACCTCTGTGTCCGAGCGGATCTAACAGTTTCATGCATGAAATGAGTCATTTCCCTTACAGCCAGCATTATATAGGTCAGGAGTTTTCAACCAGTGGTCCACGGCCCCCTAGTTGTCAAGACATAGCACTGTGTCAGTGAGCATGCATTCAAAAATGTCGTTTCACTGTAGGCATCACTATATTAAAAAAAAATGTAATTGTTGTTTTTGAATAATAAAATTCATGCAAATATATAAAATTTAGAAAAGCCAAAGTGACTTTCAGGATTAAAATAGTGCCCATGTGGGCTGTCCACCCAACAACAGTAATCCTCATGTTAGTCAGAATGGTGGTCCCTGCTATAGGTGAAACCCAGTTCTGTTATTTTATTATTCTTCATTTCTCAATTGACCCAGAATTCATTTCTTTCTCCCATCATGACGGATGTTCCAAAGCTCTTTCTCGTGCTCTGAGGAGTGAGGAGGCTGCCTGTGTGAATCCTTCATGGAAATCTATTGCAGACTGACATGCCTTTTTGTTGTAAATCAGCTTGTGATTGGATTCTTCGAATGAAGAATCAGAGCAAAGAGCATCTCATACTTTTGAATGTGTTTCTTTGGTTGCTCTCTCCTTGCATTTATTCTTTGTATTGTATCCTTCCTTCTTATGTGGGCTGGACTAAGACACGAGAAAAAGACAAGTTTTGAAAACATGGATGCAGTTAAGGGAAATGGGATTTACCTAATGTCATTTCTTTTTGCATGATGGTCCCCCACATCAGGGGACAGTTATGCAGCAGCTCTATTTTTATCACATTGGTTTTTCTTTTTGTTATTGTTCATTTTTCCATCTTATTATCTCTTGACACTGTTAACAAAATTTGATAAAAACATGAAACGTTCTTAAAAGTAAGGTTTTTTGGAAATATACAGTGATGAATATAAATATTAGCTACACTCGAGATTTTCCATTGTTACAGTCCCTACAGGATTTTTAAAATTACAATTATGTATATGTGAATACTGATTTATGTCTGAGCTGTGAATGTACAAAAATGGAAAAGTGACTAAATTCCTTCCTTGTGTTTCTCTTCACAGGCTCCATGACTGCACAGGTACATCTGGGAGAAGTTTTGCTTTCTCTTGTTACAGAGTTTGGTTCTTCAAGTTGAGACTGTTTATAAGGAAAACCTCCTCCATTATTTGACCTGTAGAATAATTGAGGAACAATTCAGTGATTGTATGAGAGAAACCAAGGAGATCCACCACAAACAGTAGGTTTGTGATCACCATACATTTAGATATTTGTTCGCATAAGCTTTGAATTGATAGCAAATGTAAAACAGATGCAATCATTTGAAGAGTGAAAGTTCTCTCTGGAGAGAAGAGAACAAAATACTACTGAAACATCTCTTAACAGGATAGTTTTTTCATTTAGTTTCATTCTATTTTTATTTCAAGACAAGAAGGCCGTAACGCAAAGGGATACAAAACAGACAACTGACACCTTTGTAAAAGAACAGGAAAATAGCTTTTCTCTTTCTTTCACCTGATTCTTCCCCAAATCAAGAAAACTCGAGGCTTTCATTGAACATGTGTCAGAAGGGAGGTCAACACAAAAGCAAAGATGAACCCTTATGCCACTTCAGTAGGGATCTCTTT
>NW_018128072.1:369751-371674 GCF_001952655.1 Monopterus albus
CCTCCTCAACCCCGCACCATCTCCACCACGCAGGTCGATGTACAGTCTCCCATTAACTGCATATACTAACTCTGTCTCCTCAGCAACCTTCCACCACGACCAGCCCAGGAGTGAGTCCCAGCGTCCGCAGCCCGGCCTTTCCCTCATCATTCCACCACTGACTGTTATTCACCTTCTGCGACTCGACACCCGGTCCCACTTCAACCTGGTTATTCACTTCCTTCTAAGATATCACTGTAAATAAACTGAGCACTACTTGCAATGAAGTCAGCCACCTAGGTCCGTCCTTTTTGTGACTCGCTCACCTCTGTGTCCGAGCGGATCTAACAGTTTCATGCATGAAATGAGTCATTTCCCTTACAGCCAGCATTATATAGGTCAGGAGTTTTCAACCAGTGGTCCACGGCCCCCTAGTTGTCAAGACATAGCACTGTGTCAGTGAGCATGCATTCAAAAATGTCGTTTCACTGTAGGCATCACTATATTAAAAAAAAATGTAATTGTTGTTTTTGAATAATAAAATTCATGCAAATATATAAAATTTAGAAAAGCCAAAGTGACTTTCAGGATTAAAATAGTGCCCATGTGGGCTGTCCACCCAACAACAGTAATCCTCATGTTAGTCAGAATGGTGGTCCCTGCTATAGGTGAAACCCAGTTCTGTTATTTTATTATTCTTCATTTCTCAATTGACCCAGAATTCATTTCTTTCTCCCATCATGACGGATGTTCCAAAGCTCTTTCTCGTGCTCTGAGGAGTGAGGAGGCTGCCTGTGTGAATCCTTCATGGAAATCTACTGCAGACTGACATGCCTTTTTGTTGTAAATCAGCTTGTGATTGGATTCTTCGAATGAAGAATCAGAGCAAAGAGCATCTCATACTTTTGAATGTGTTTCTTTGGTTGCTCTCTCCTTGCATTTATTCTTTGTATTGTATCCTTCCTTCTTATGTGGGCTGGACTAAGACACGAGAAAAAGACAAGTTTTGAAAACATGGATGCAGTTAAGGGAAATGGGATTTACCTAATGTCATTTCTTTTTGCATGATGGTCCCCCACATCAGGGGACAGTTATGCAGCAGCTCTATTTTTATCACATTGGTTTTTCTTTTTGTTATTGTTCATTTTTCCATCTTATTATCTCTTGACACTGTTAACAAAATTTGATAAAAACATGAAACGTTCTTAAAAGTAAGGCTTTTTGGAAATATACAGTGATGAATATAAATATTAGCTACACTCGAGATTTTCCATTGTTACAGTCCCTACAGGATTTTTAAAATTACAATTATGTATATGTGAATACTGATTTATGTCTGAGCTGTGAATGTACAAAAATGGAAAAGTGACTAAATTCCTTCCTTGTGTTTCTCTTCACAGGCTCCATGACTGCACAGGTACATCTGGGAGAAGTTTTGCTTTCTCTTGTTACAGAGTTTGGTTCTTCAAGTTGAGACTGTTTATAAGGAAAACCTCCTCCATTATTTGACCTGTAGAATAATTGAGGAACAATTCAGTGATTGTATGAGAGAAACCAAGGAGATCCACCACAAACAGTAGGTTTGTGATCACCATACATTTAGATATTTGTTCGCATAAGCTTTGAATTGATAGCAAATGTAAAACAGATGCAATCATTTGAAGAGTGAAAGTTCTCTCTGGAGAGAAGAGAACAAAATACTACTGAAACATCTCTTAACAGGATAGTTTTTTCATTTAGTTTCATTCTATTTTTATTTCAAGACAAGAAGGCCGTAACGCAAAGGGATACAAAACAGACAACTGACACCTTTGTAAAAGAACAGGAAAATAGCTTTTCTCTTTCTTTCACCTGATTCTTCCCCAAATCAAGAAAACTCGAGGCTTTCATTGAACACGTGTCAGAAGGGAGGTCAACACAAAAGCAAAGATGAACCCTTATGCC
>NW_018128072.1:371687-377503 GCF_001952655.1 Monopterus albus
TTTCCCTGTATCCATTTGTTGTAGACTTTTGTCTACCCTGCTGTTACTGGTTGAATGAAATGTTGTTTCATTTATACCCAAACAGTCATAGCAGTAGCGCTGGTCAAATGTTTTTCAGTCGTCTTTGTACTTACCTGATGTGGATACTCTGTATACTTTGTCAGGATACCGTAGCAGAGTTCTCTGAATATGGTTGGCAAGGTAAATACTAAACACTACAAGCATATTCTTTCATTGCCAGATGTATTTGCACATTTGTCTTTTGCTTTATTTACATTTGTGTCAACTTTGCAAGCTCAGACAGTACTAGACAGTACTTTATAGCGCACTTAGTTTCTCGCACATTCTTGTCTCACATTACATCTCCATATGATAACGTTATATGTTATTTGTGGAAACTCTGACATTCAGTAGCCTTTTGTGATCTGGTTTAAACAGGCATGCTGAGTAAGAGACTACACTGCCCAAACCCTGTTACGTTCTCTCGCACCTTAGTTCTCAGCTCTTCTGTGGTGTATACCTGATCAATCAACTCTGGCACCAGACCTCCAGAAAAATGTAGAAAACCTTCTAAGGTAACCTGCATATTTCCTTTTCCTCTCCGTATAAATTTCCACTTAAAGCTGGAGTTAGATCAAATTAATCTGTTGTTTTCTTCCCTTCCTTTTATCTTTTGTCTGTCACAGACAAATTCTCAGCTATGATGCTTAGCTAGAATGAGGTATGTTGGCTCTGAGAGTTTAACTGTTGCAGGTGATTGCAAACAGGCTAGAATGAGGTATGTTTAACTGTTGCAGGTGATTGCAAACAGCCATGTAGTTCAGATCAGTATTATCCAGGCAAACAATCAGTACACAAAACAAGTAGTTTGACAATGTCCATCAAACACATATGTGGACTCGATGAAAGAAAATGTGAAATACTTAAAGCAGTGGCATGACTGAACAGGAAATGTCAAACAAAACATGGTTTTTTCAGTTGGGCCCCTCTTTCTGGGCAAAAGTGACATTTCCTTGACTTGTGAGGAAAACTGCACGTCAGTTGATACAGATACATTGTATAAATCTGCTTATTCAATGCACTGAATTATGAATAATGCCATTAGGCATTTGATGTACTATATTTTTTGTTTCCTCATGCCTAAACCAAGAGTTTGCGAATCTGGGAAGAACTTTGTTCGTAAGAACTGGCACATTTTTTGTTAGTTTTTTGCTTGATTGACTGCATGTTGGAATGATTGTATCCTATTGTATCCCATTTTAAGTTAATTTGGATTTCTCTGTCTTGTGTGCTTAATTTGGATTTTTTTACAATATTATGGAAAGTACACTGTGATGAGCTATATATCCTTAAAATGTCACCATCACCATCCTCTTACTCCCTTGTATTGTATTGTCAGCTTGAAGCTTTTATGAATCGATGCCTCCTCCAGACTGTCCTTTGATGTGAACTGAATGGAACCAAACTTGCATGCTCTTGTGATGTTTATTGAGGTCAACACAGCCCTACCACTCCTTGTTAAACCTATTCTTGCAAACTGGAGGGTCATAGAAATAGAGTCCTTGGGATGCTGCTGACATCCTTTTTTTCAGCTCACCTCTATTTCCCTATGTCAGTACACTTTAAGAGCACAGGTGGTTAATGAATGTAGCTGTGGACCCATTTTAATCCATTTTTTTTGCTGTGGGATCTATAACTGAGGGATAGACTGGGCTGAGAAACAATGTTTTCTTAGTACAAGTTGTGGAATTCACACCAAAACAAGTGACTAACCAATATTCCTATTCTCGGGTTATCAGAGGCCTACAGTTACCTCTTAAGATTTATTGAAACATGGACTGTGTTGTCAGCACCTCGCATATATTCACTGACGTACCTTCTTAATTATCACATCAACAATCAAGGCTTACTAAGGAATACTGAGTAACTGTACACTTCTGCATTGGAGAGAACAGATTATAGTGCATGATGGGAGCAGCACGTGTGAAACACCGCTTCAGTGCTGTAGTGGATGGGCCAGTAGAGGACGAGGAGGTCATGAGGCTGGCACAGAGTGCTGCAGATACAGCTAGAGCAGGGAGGAGCCCAGTGGGGTCAGGAACCCCAAACAACCTCTCGCCAACTCATGCCCTCAACGGAAAAGCTCTACCTCTTCAGAGCTACACCATCAATGCACAGAGGCAGAGTGCCATTGGACAGTCAGCTAGGAGAGACATAGAAGGAGAAGGTGGCGTTAGAGCAGGAGGAAAATGCTCAGGCCAAAGGAGTGGACGAGGCAGTAATGTAGGAGGAAGAGGGAAAGGCCATTCACCTTCGGACCAGGATTCTATCTCTTCCCCCTCGACTACCAGCCGCCGACACACCAGGCACTCAAGCCGCCGGCCCCGACAGCGCTTTGTGGGCAAGGATGGACGCTGCAACGTCACCTTTGTCAACATGAGCGAGAGGGGACAGCGGTACCTCAGCGACCTCTTCACGACCTGTGTGGATGTCCGCTGGCGCTGGATGCTGGTCATTTTCACCCTGTCCTTCATTCTTTCCTGGCTGCTCTTTGGATTTGCCTTCTGGCTCATTGCCTCTGCGCATGGAGACCTCTCCATTCGGCTTAACCCAAGCTCAGGTTCCTCTCTGGGATCGGGAGAGACTGAGTTTGGAGGAGAGTCTGATAGAGAGGCAGCTGTTGAGGAGCCATGCTTCCAACAGGTGAACAGCTTCATGGCAGCCTTTCTATTCTCCTTGGAGACACAGACATCCATCGGTTACGGATTCAGAAGCGTGACCGAAGAATGTCCCCTGGCGGTGGTGGCGGTCGTTTTGCAGTGCATTTTGGGCTGCATTATTGACGCCTTCATCATCGGGGCAGTTATGGCAAAAATTGCTAAGCCCAAGAAGCGCAATGAAACACTTGTGTTCTCTGAAACAGCTGTTGTGGCACTAAGGGATGGGAAACTCTGCATGATGTGGAGGGTTGGAAACCTACGCAAGAGCCACCTTGTAGAGGCACATGTTAGAGCACAGCTACTGAAGGTAAGTGGAGTGAAGTTGTGTAATAATGAACAAAGGTCAAAGTATGGCAGTGTTTAGAAATTATTAGAAAGTCTTCACAGGGAGTGATTTGGTAAGGTTAAACCTGCCAGGGACAAGTGAAAAAAAGTGCCCAAAAATAAAGGTTGCTACTTTGAGAGATAACAGTAAGATAAAGAGAGAGCAGTAGATGGAAAGGAAGAGCACTGAGACCATCTGGCCTGTATTCTCTGGATCGTAGTTAATAAGAGCTTGTTTTATTTTCCCTCAGGGATTTAGGAAGATTTACCATGGATTAATTCAAGCACAGTTCTTTAGCTGAGAACCACTGTCCTTCATCATCTCATTTTCCGTTGTGGTACTGTATTTGTGTGGTTTAGGTGATTGTACACTGTGTGAGGCAGTTTAAAACAAGTGTCCTTTCCCCCTTTTTCCTTAGACAATGTGATTTCTTTTAATAACAAGACCATATCAAAGTTCAGACAGGGCAGATGCGATTAAATTTAAAAAGAACTACAATTGCAAATGCTTAAAGGTATGACAAATAACCAAATACTGAGCTTTGGGTTTGGGTAAGACATGTTTTCCAGATGATACTGGGAAAAGGGGTCAAGTGGATTTTTAAATTATCCCCTTGAGCATGGGTTGTAAGGTGACAGAATAATTTCCTCTGTACCATGGTGTTATAGTCATGTTCTGCCTGCCTATGGCTTCTGTTTGTTGCATATTGGAAATAATTTCCCATCTCATTTTATGTGAAAATCAGTTTTGCAGCAACCAATGTGGAAAGTTTTATGTACCAAACTGTGGCCCTGTTTTACTCTATTCCCAACCTGCTCTCAGCCAAGAGTAACACCAGAAGGAGAGTTCCTACCACTGGACAACATGGACATCAACGTAGGCTTCGACACTGGCACTGACCGCATCTTCTTGGTCTCGCCTATAACAATTGTTCATGAGATCAACGACGAGTCGCCCTTCTATGAAATGGACCAAAAGACCCTAGAGAATGACTCTGAGTTGGAAGTGGTGGTCATACTTGAGGGCATGGTGGAGGCCACAGCCATGACCACACAGTGCCGGAGCTCTTACCTGGCTTCTGAAATCCTCTGGGGGCATTGCTTTGAACCAGTGCTCTTTGAGAGGAAGGACTGTTATCAGGTGAGAAAGGAAGGTTGGAGAGATATGCTGGTAGAATCATCCCTTCCCTTAGTGCTAAGTCTCAAAGTGGTATTCAATACTTCACTATAGTTTGGATAGCTGTATCTAATAAGTGTTAACTGTATTTGGAATGTGGCTTTAAAGATGGCAAGACAGTTGGTGAGTTGAACATTTTGATCCAAAATGAAATATCTCAACACCAATGCTATTCGATTTTCTACAGACATTCATCAGAGGATGAATCTTAATGGGTTTGGTGATCCCCTGACTTGTCATTTAGCTCCAAAATCAGGTCAAAATTTTGACATTCGGTGGAATATTTCAGCATCCACTGAATGGATTAGGACAAAATCATTTACAGATTTAAATGGTTCCCAGACAGTGTATCCTAATGACTTTGGTGATTCCCAAACTTGTCATCTAGTGCCATCAACAGGTCAGATATATAATATGTACATTATGACCAAACAGCTGCAATATTGACATTCCTTTCAGCCTCAGTTTAGTGTACTTTATGTTTAGTGCTACAGTAATGTATAGATGCTAACACAATATTCACCTGCTAAACATCAGTATGCTAGTGTTGTCATTGAGACCATGTTAGCATGATGATATTAGCATTTCACTCAGAGTGCAGCTGTACCCAAATGCAACCTAACAGCCACACTAGCTTGGCTGTAGACCTTTTGCTGTTGGGCTTCTAACCATACAAATAAAACATGTCTTGAAAAATTCTTCTGTTCTGCCCTCTTCCTAGGTGGACTACTCTTTCTTCCATCGGACATATGCAATCCCTAACACACCCTCTTACAGTGCTAAAGAACTGGCTGAGCAGAAGTACATGGAAAGTTCACATACTTCATTCTGCTATGAAAATGAAGTGGCTCTGCAACTTGCCTTCCCTGATAATGACCCTGACTAAGACCCTGAATGTCCTGACCCAAAGGCCACCCCTGGCAGAACACCTCCATTATGGTTGAACTTGGGAGATGGGAGGCCTCAAGGGAAAAGAGACAGGAATTTGAACCAACCAGGAGTTTAAAAGAAGTACAGATAAAGAGAGAGCGTTAGACAAGTAGAAGTGGGTAGACTGTGAGAGGCAAGCTTAGAACTAGATAGGACCGTGAGTTTGCCAGTAAACGATTGGAAGCTGAATTGTTTACAGGGATTAGATATGAAACAAAGAATAAAAGCAGGTTAAGAAATCAATTACATTTTTTTTAAGTTTGAGATTTAGATGACTACTGTAACAAGATTTTACAGAGAAATAGAATAGAAATAAACTAGAATGGGAGGTTTGAGGTTAGTTTTTTGGGGAGATGAGTTATCACAGTGACAGAGTTGTCTGATTGCTTCTGGCAATCTGAGAGTAATTGAATACCTATCTCCTAAGTCTCACATCTGGCCCATCACTACCACTGCACAATCATCTTGTTCTACTGCTCGACTGGCAGGATATGGAACAGCACCCTATGGTGGCTCTAACCTGCAAGTGCACCTCATTTTTTTCTCATCTTGGAGAAAATATGGACCTCTATTTGAGGCAGTTTCTGTATGCAATGAATAGTGTACTTACTATTCAGGAATGTATTAGTCAGAGATGGTGACATCACTTAAAAAAAATTTTAAAC
>NW_018128072.1:377530-379675 GCF_001952655.1 Monopterus albus
GGTTAGTAGTTGAATTTTCAGCGGGGTTAATTTTAGAGCTGCAACAGTTACATGGGGAAACAGCTGAAAGCAAGCAGGGGTTTTGAGCGGTTTCTTTTGCATGTAATGTAGTGCATGTTTGCTTTCTTTTCTATGTCATGCCAAAAAAAATTCACTTTGTAACAACTGATGCATTTAGCGTTATGGTGAGCACTCGCGGAAGCGAGTGAACGCACAGGCTGGACCCAGGTGGTAGGTAGGTGCGATACTGATCATAAACCTTATTGCACAGAGAAAACAAGTTTTGGACATTACAGTCAATGTGCTGGTAATGTCCGCCAGAGGAGGGAGAGCTCGAGGGGGTCGCAGATGGGGAGCTGGAGGCGGCAATGCAGGGCAGAGGAGGAAACGAAGACTAGCTGAGACAGGTGAGTGTAGCCAGCGAACTCAGGTGGGGTAGAGCGGAGAAGGCTGGGCTTGAAGATGGAGAGGAGAGAACTGGCAGCAGGTCACTCAGGCAGAGGCAGACCGGAGAGAGTCAGAGGTGCAGAAAGCTGGAGTAATGACGGGAAACCAAGGAGTATAGGCAGAAGAGTGAGGAGGAGTAAAATAGTCTTGCTTGAGTGGCGTGATACTGGGTTTCTCGATGGAGATATAGCGTTGCTTCTCGTATAACGTGGCCGGAGAATGAGCAGAAAATCCTCAATGTACTGACTAGGAGTAATTGTGCGCCATCGCCTTAAATACCGGCGTCGGTGATGGAAAACCTGCCTCACCTGTGTGGTACCTCGGAAGCCGCTGATGAGACGATGCGCCTCAGCTGTGCCCACCGCGAGAGCCAGGACCTATACCAGAGAACGAGAACGGGAGTGAGAAAAGAAAAGGGGGGAGAGGCAGGTGGTGTCGAGCGACCCTGACATTTAGCTCTTCTTTTAAATTTAAGTTGAATCCTATGCAGTCAGAGGAGGCATTGTAGAGTGTCAAACCACTGTGGCGACACACAGTGACAGATGATTTTGGCTGAGTCCAGATCAGTTAATAACCACACACTGTGTCTCACGCTACTATCTACAGTATCTTCACATGTATTGTTTTGTTGTGTTGCGTTTAGATACTAGTAATTAATGATTGAGCTATATTATAGTCTTTTTGCGTGTCTTGGCACTTGGATGACCCCTGATGGTTCAGACTGAACCCAAGCTGCTCTCATTGACTCTATAAATGTAAACGAGGCCTACAGGCACTTCAAACATCATGAGACAGTTGAGAGTTGAACTAAGTGAAATTGGTGTTATGATGACAGTAACAAAGGATAACTTTGTTACTAAAACAACACATTAATGAGGATTGAACTGGAAATTACATGACAGTCATAGAAAAGTATTATTTTATGTGCCCATAAAATCAAGCAACACCCTAATTCTAATGTGTTGCAGTTGGTTTCTCTCACAAAATGTGAGAACAATGTAGTAGGTTGTGCCTTCATAACAGAGAACTGGCCCTTGATCATTTCATTTTTAAAATGTGCTTAATGTTCTCTTTTATTGTATTTGATTAGAGCCACTTATGCTTTTTTATAAGTTAGGTTTTTATCAGTCACCATAATATTTGCGGTGCGACCTTCTAAGTAAACAAAATGTCTATGCAAATAATTTCTGTGAATTTGCTCATTGAGTAGTATATAATCATGTACTGATAACAGAAAGGTGCTCTTAGTTGCACAAAATGCACCTTGAATGTTCTTTGTCTGTTGTAGATCCTGTAATAATTTACAGTAAATTATGTCACCTGAGTGTTAAGTGTTTGATTACAGATGGTGTTGATAAAAGGCAGCTGTCAGGAGCACTGCATTTGATTTTGATTTTTTTTTTTATTTGATTTATTCTTTCAAACATGCAGAACAAACGACATCAACACACACATAATTATACAAATCCAACCAATGCTGATTCAGAATCAGTTTGCTTATACCTAGTACATGTTTGAATGGAGTAGGAAGAAGTCAGACTTATCCAGTCCTACCCCATAACATCATCTTATACAAAAAATTTCATGCATCATTGGCTGCAAGCAGTATCTCTACATAGGTGATTCTCTTCTGCACCAGACAAGTAAAACACTGAAAATTTAAAACAGAGTGTTTCCTTCATGCATTCTTGATTAAAT
>NW_018128072.1:379970-406596 GCF_001952655.1 Monopterus albus
AATACAAAATGCGAAGTGCTTTCACGTCCAGCATATATCTAACCCTTGCCAATATCGATATATTTTTAGCTATTTTATGCTGAACATATCTGATATGAGATTTCCAGGAGAATCTGTCATGATATGAAGTATTGATTAATAATCAGTGTGTTCAGTGTACAACCTGGGAAGCTTCACTTTGTACTTTGCACTAAAGGAATATCACTGATATTACTACAATACTGTATTATCTGATACAATTAGTGCCACTGCTGTTCTGAGTCTGTCTTCCCTTATTCTCCTCCTTCAGAGCTTCCATGTTCTTATCTATAGGCTGCCTGGTGGGTCACGTTGTTCAGCCTGCCACCACTTCCATGTAACTTGAACTTACAGCATCATCCTTGTAATTACAATAGTGCTTGTAAACACCCCAGAGAGAAATAGATGGATGCTTCATTGGTTAATTTCACTGGTTGCTTAGGGTTCACTTTGTTCAATTCACACACTACATTTTCAAACAGGTATTTATAATATACATAGTGGAAAATACTACAAACATTTTCAAAAAATTTGTGAGATTAAACTAATAAAAGTGGTAACTACCTGCCTATTGTTCTAAAGAAGAAGCTAAATCCCTGCTGAAACACAATTTCAGAGCTGCCTCAAGGTAGAGTGTGCAGAGTGTGTTTATAATGCTTTCACCCTTATGACACCCTGCAGACTGAGACTTTTTTCTTGTCGTAAAAGGCAGTGCAAGAAGAGTTAATGTCCTGTGTTATGTCTAAAAGTCTATATTTTCACTGATGGTCTTCTCTGTCAGAGTACAGTCTGGACTTATTATTTATTTAAAGAATTTTGAAACCTACTGATGTTAATAAAAATGCATCTTGAAAATGACTGAATTGCATCATTTTGACAGTTTAAAGAGTAGACTTTGATTACGAGATTACTTTGGTTTGAGTCAGATTTTTTGGATGATCTGAATCATGCTCCTGGAATCTGATGTCTGAATGACCGTCTGTTGTGTTTGGACGGAGATTCGAACAAACCCGATCCCAGACCGGTATCTGCAGGCGCACGCCGCCGCAGAGTGGTAGACAAAGAGTACTGTAGCGCACTGTAGCAGTGTACCGCGACACTGCCGCACAGGCACCTGTTTCAACGCTCCCGTTGGCTGTGTGACAAGTCAGTCACAGCTAGCCCCGCCTCTCGCCCGTTGGCATTGGTTAACATCGTATATTCTTGTGCTGCCGTTAAAACGATTTGTTGCCGCACCAGTTTCATGCCAGTTTCGGGGCGGAAAGCTCTCGTCGTATTCATAAGGCGGGACTACTGCTCGGTTGTACATTTTGATTGGGGTTATTTCTCTCTGAGGCTTAAGTAAAAACCATCTCCTCGTACCCGGTTGGTCCCCTAGCAGAAAGCCCTGCTCCGGGCTGAAGTCACCGCCTTGCCCTCACTGCTCTCTGTTTTATTCTGAGCGAGAGGTGTGTGTGGCTCTGTAGCGAGAGCGGTGCACTGATAGAAACCGCATATGCGGTAGGCTACACACCTATCAGGCAGGAAAATACCGGAGAACCAGTCTCATCCTGGTCCTTCCCGCAGCACAGCATTATCCACGACTCAGCAGAACCTGAAGGTGAGACATTTAATTGCCTTTACCCTAATCCGACTCGTAAATAGCCACAGTAATATCCTATCCGTATTATATTTCAGTGGAGCTGGCTAACGTTAACCTAGCGAGGTTTGTCTAATGTGGTGGCATAACGCCTAAAATGAAGCGTTGGTGGGACTAGAGGCGTTCACACTGGTTTAATCGTCATGTACACCCTCGAAGAGAGACTAACAACGAGATGACCTGAACAAGTGTTGCCAAGCAAAAATGTGCCTGTTTAATGGCTATATTATAAAGGTTTTATACCCTTTGAATTATAAGATATTGGCCTACTGTGAGCAGTGTGTGATAGTAAGAATACCTAGTTATTATTTCCGATTGCAGTAATTGCCATTAATATTCAGTTATTTCAATTTCCATTATTTCCAATTAAAAATGCCTGGCTTTGCGGCTCTCACGTACATGGGGTTCACAGAGTCAATTAAAGGTAGGGGCCCATGTGATCCTTCATGTCTTATGTTTAAGGTGCGGTACCCTCCGTCAGTTTTTGTGCTGTAGTCTTAAAATGGATGTAATTTACAGAGGTCACGCCGCAGCTTTGTAGCCGCACTGTGGTTTTTAGGACCAGTGGCTCAATAATGTCAACTCAGCTCACCTCACAGATACAATATCACTTTACATCAAAGCTGAACAAAAAGGCGTCCCTCCCACCTCCCGCTTCTCGTTTAACGCACGCACAGGCACCTACACATTATTTACACACACATAGATACACGCACACATAGCCTACACCACAGGAGCCCCGCAGTGAATGACCTCAGCTCAAACTCAGAAGGTAAGTCTCTGGGCTGCTGCTGCTGCTGTTCAGGCTGTTGCTATGGGGCTGAGAAGTGGGGGAAAAAAAAAAATCCTTTTTTTTTTTTTTTTTTTTAACTCCAGGTGCTGCAGGACCAGTTTGGTGCTCAGTAGTATCATACATGTGGGTGACAAAGTAAAGGAAAAACCTGAATAAATGAGTGTTCTGGTTCAGGATGACAGTACTTCCCATCCACAGGGCACAAGGGGTTTATTAATGGTTTGATGAGTATGAAAATGATTTGAATCATATGCTGTGACTTTTGCAGTCACCAATTGGACACCTATAGGAGATTTTGGACCAACCTGAGTGCCATAGAATAGTCATAAAGTGTTGAAAGATGGACTACATTATTCTTGGTTTTGGTTTCTTCATGGGCTTTGTTGACAATAAGAAAAATGTAGAATAGCACAAGCCTTTAAGAAAAGATGCACAGATCTTTTATATGATTGAGGGATCACATAGTTTTCATACTGACTGGATAGGTGGTGGCTACTCCTTTGTCAACATGTTTATTCCACACCCAGAGTTATATTGGCATAACAGGTATAGTAACGTCAGGGTTGGGGACCAGTCTCTGTCACGAACAGACAGAGAATAAAAAACTGAGACTGAGACGCATTGCAGGAATCAGGCCTGGTGACATACCTGAGAAAGCATGGAGACACCTAATAGTTAAAACACACTGTATAGCCTGGTACACCGGCCTGCCTGCCTCATCAGTCTTACTGTAGGTGGAATTCAGGCTCACCTCATCCATTGTGCTTACTTAAGATGACCTTGTGTCAGCTCATCCCCCCATAAAGCCTCATTTTGATTATCATAATGATCTGTTACATGTTATTTTAATATCAACACTAGCCGCTAGCTCATCATTCAATCACACAAAATTAACCCACCAATAACTATAATAATGCAGATTTACAGCAGACCTTCAGTTTCTTGCAAAAATACTGTATATCAAGATCCAGCAGCTAATAAAATTAAAAGATGTCAATTTGAGAATGAGTCTTCTATTTTTAGAAGAAAAGAATCAGATATTCAGTTTGATAGAAAACTAAGAAAACCATGTGCATGTAGGGAACTGGAACTAGCGAATTTTCACCATTTTTGCATAAAATGTACTTCAGTGATTTAACAACTGTCAAAATAGCTGCTGATGAATCTTCTATCAACTGCTAAGGATGTGAATACTGTAGATTTGTATTATATAGCATTGAATAGACCATCCTGGTCACAACAGCAGCTGCTCCATCTGAAACAAAGTCATTCCTACTGACCTTAATTTAAAGTTTTACATTGTCATCCACCAAGTGAACTTTTGACATGGAATCAGTGCCGTACATGATTATTAGTTATCAAAGCAAATCTTGGAGCTTTCTGGTGCAAAATTACAGTTGCTCTGACTGGAGAGTGCCTTCATGTTTCAGGGAAGTAACTACTTTTAGTCACTGTCAACTTCTGTCTCACAGAATAGGAGCCCCTATGGTGAATAAGCACTTTGGTTTCATTGTTTCCACTAGTCCTCAGTAGTGGCCTCACTGGAGTTGTATCTTTGCTGAGTCCAGTGGCCTTCATTTTCTTACACTTTACAATAGGTGTAGTTCATTTTGATCCTTTCTCCTTGCTGCTGTCCCACCCTTTTTCCTCCTTTCACCCCATCTCTGCCTCCTCACTGTCATTTCAGCTTACTCAGATGATTGATGTATCTCGCTGTTTCTCCACCCCCTACTCTCCAATCTTCCTTTTTCTTCCAACCCTGTCTTCTCCTTGTTTTGTAATGTCTTTCAATTAGGCCATCCTCAGCCCAATCTCAGCTGGATATGACCTGCATGCTGCTTGCGTGCTACTACTGCACCTCCTTTATCTGTGGTTGAGTGGATGGATGCACATTACATTCTTGTCTGTAGTGTCTTGATATAGAATCACATCAGTGTCACAGTCCAACAGTCCTTTATATCATCCGCTCCAGTTTTCAGCCTCTCACAAGAGAGTATGACTGTGATGAGAAATGGCTCAGGATAGTCTCACTTTTTATTGTCCCTTTTTTTGCCTCTTGTTCTCTTTACCCAGTGCCAGTAGTACCATGTCCAGACCAGTAGGGGGCAGTGACAATGATGTCACCCACTTCCTATCATCGGGGGTGGGGCCAGGGACTAACACCTCCAACTCTGTGTTCTCTGCTGCCAGTCAGGCCGACTGGGCAGCCAAGAGGCTGGTGTGGGTGCCATCGGAGAAACTTGGCTTTGAGGTAAGCTGGTGTTGTCCGCTCAGGAAAAAAAATGGATGACATTTTGGCTTTTTGTTTCCAATAAGCACCAACATATAATTGAAAACATCCTAGATGTAAAGACTTAAAGAAATAAAGCTACATTTCAGAATCTTGACTACAGATCCTCCTGCACATAATTAAGCTCAAGTGTTGTGCCTTCAGGTGTTTCAAACTGGTAGACCAAAACAGCATAGGGTGTGTCTTTGTGTGTGTGTATGTTATTGTATTTTATGAAGTTTTTATTCCAACAATGATGCTCTTTTTCCCATGGTTTCTTTCAACATATTAGATTCTTTAAAATGCCTTGCAACATCCTCTGCCACATCTGGGCCTAATGACTATCACAGTGCCCTTTTTGAAATATTAATTTGTTACAGTTTGTCACAATACTTGCATAATGCACATTACAAGTTTTTATTGGTCCATATTGTAGGATATGACGTATGAATTCAGTGTCCTGTCTCTGAGTCTCCCTCTCTCTGCTGGGCTGGTTTTATAGAGAGCTCTATGAATAGAACAATACTCTCCTTCAGCCGCCTAAATGTTAAAGAAGCTTTTGCAAAGACACTGACATTTTACACGCATGAACTGAGAATGGCACTGTTTGATAAACACACATACACACATATGCAGGCTTTCATCCAGTTTTATATTCTGAACATATAGTTCAATCTGTGACTAATATACACCCACGTGCATGCAACCGCAGACACACATACAGTATTTTGTGTACATGATAAGTAGCAGAGAGAATACAGTCTAGCAAAGCAGAGCCTTGTGACCTGGTCAGACCCTGAGCCCACTACTCCCTGCCCAACAAGCACAAGGGACCAACAGCCTGACAAAAGAGCTCCTCTCTTCTTTTTTTTCTGCTACTGATGATGATACTGTTACTCTTAAGGCTCATTGATCTGCCAAAGTTTTTCACCTGTATGTTCTCAAAGTTTATTTCATTTTAAATGTAGGTCAGCTGGTTTATTCTGGAGTTAAAAGACTAGACCACATTTCTTTATGTGTTAGAGCCCAGTAACCACAAATCAACAAAACAACTACATTCATTTAGACAGTTTTCCAAAGTAGTTTTTTTAATTTAATTGATGATAACTTTTACTTTCTGGGTTGCTATTATTTTTTATTCTTTTCACTGTGAAGGAAAAAATTCAGAATCTTGAAACTTGGATGAGACTGATAGCGCAGCGTCAAAAGAAACTGCAGATTTCTCCGGGAAGATTTGTGGTTGCCAAAAATCATATTTTTACTGCAGGAAATGTTTAGCATTATGTTCTCATCATTCATTTAAAGAGATTTGTGGTATTCATTATTCTGAGATTGATGTACTTTCAGCAGTCAATATAGACATGAGGTCTGCTGTGGTGGATTACCTTTTTCAAGCAAGTTTAAACTACAGGCTAATCGATGTTCACTCTGTACAGAAACTCTTCCTTCATGTCCCATTCTTTCTTTGCTAAATCTCTTTGCATTTCTGCCCCCAGTCGGCCAGTATTCGTGAGGAGCGTGGTGATGAGGTGGAGGTTGAGCTTACAGACAGCCAGCGGCGGGTGACTCTGTCCAGGGAGGAGGTGCAGCGAATGAACCCTCCACGTTTCAGTAAAGTGGAGGACATGGCTGACCTCACCTGCCTCAACGAAGCCTCAGTGCTGCACAACCTGAGAGAAAGATACTACTCTGGCTTGATCTATGTGAGTGCATAAAACAACAACTGCTCTAGCACAGCATAAAACCAATCAAGGAACTATAGATGTGTTCCACGCCAGTGCACATATACTTAGATGAAAAAGAGGAAGCAGTCTGTGATGTTGTGTACACACATGTGTTGGTGGTGAGGTCATGTGGCATCTCCTGTTATTGATATGGTGCAGTAAGAGAGGTGAGGGGTTAGATTACAATGTTGTTCATGTGTGTGCGGTGCTGGTGTGGGGCCTAAAGTTTCTGTTACAGAAAAGGGGAAGAGAGTGTAAAGAAGAGATATCCGTAGGATAAGACAGATATAGTACAGTAGATGGGAATGAAAGACATAGTCATATAGTGACTGACACACCCAGACGGCATATATTTCAGTATGTCCAATTAAAGTAGAATAATATATAGGCAATTGAATGAAGTTGGCTATTATTTGTATGAATGAAGGAGAATGTAGCAGAGAGGAAACATAAAGAGATGGGCAATGAGGAGCAGCGATACATTGTTGGAATAACTTAGAGAGGCGTATTACATGTCGAGATAAGATAAAGTGGTGTGTGTATCATCCATGATTTTGATTGCAGTTGGAATGCAGTATGAGGACACAGTATGTCTGGGTGTGTCTGCTCACTCACTGTGGGTAAAATCCAGTCACTGGTGGCATTTATCTGAGCCACAGCTGTCCTTAAATCATAAATGGTTGATACACTGGTGAAACTTCCTCAGTTGTGTGTAATTATGTATGTTTTTATATTATGTATGTTACATATGTGTAGTTTGTGCGTAATGATTGACTGATTGTTTATTTGAGTGAAATCATCTTATTGACACCTCCTACATAATCAGTAGCTTAGCCCTGAATGTTCAGATAAAGTGTTATGTTTACCTGTGCCACACTAACCAGGGAGAATGGTGTTGACCTGCATAATATATTGAGTCATTGCCTTGAGCATTTGGCACAGCTGTTGGTTTAGTGCTGTACTTACTGCCACTGAATAAAAGAAGTAGAGCCACCTGTAGTACCCACATCTGAGCAGTAATGAATAAGAATACAGAGTGCAGATATTCTATATATATTCTGAAGAATTTTTTGAGTGAATTATAAACTGTGTATACTGAGCCCTTCAGACAGAACTACAAGTAAATGAGACAGTTGTATTCTCCTGGCATTGATATCCTAAATCAGAGGCTCAGTGGAAATACGGTGAAAATAAGGTAAATGTTAATCTCTCTGTTCTCTGTGTTCTTCCAGACTTATTCCGGGCTGTTCTGTGTGGTGGTGAACCCTTACAAGAACCTGCCCATTTACACAGAGTCCATCGTCGAGATGTACCGCGGCAAAAAACGTCATGAGATGCCCCCACATATCTACGCCATATCAGAGGCTGCCTATCGCAGTATGCTACAAGGTACTTAATATTGTCTGTGACCTCTGACCCTTGAACTCTGACACTGTAGCTCACCCATACATTTGTTATCAGCTCAGCTGACCTAGAATGTGGTACTGCATCTTGTCTGTGATCTTTGATATTTGAAGGTGTGGTATATTCCTGATCCGTGACTGTTATCAAACACTTTAAAAGAGAATACAAGTAGGCCTGCGTTTTTAGTAACACAGTGTTCCAGGTGTTGGCACTCCTTTTAATGAACAGTAGATCCAATGATCTCATCGTATATTTGTTGTGGTGATGATACTACCTACATATTTTACTAGTGGCAACAATGCATGGCAGACATTTTTTTAGGCCCTACCTGTTAATGTTGAGTTCATGAAATGAGGCGGAGAGGATTCCCAGCAACCATTACCGGCTGATTGAGCAATATTTCTGCCTCGGGATGTCTTCCTGGAATAACATGGCAGAACCAGTGAGGCTCTATGTTTATGTATTTGTCACCCACCTTAGCCCCTGCACATCACCCCTTAGGGCAAGTGCTAGGTGTGTTACTACAGTGATTGAACCAGTAGGACCAGTATGAATTCTTCCAGACTGAAAGCGTGGGAATCTTAAAA
Source organism: Monopterus albus (assembly GCF_001952655.1). NCBI lineage: Eukaryota > Metazoa > Chordata > Actinopteri > Synbranchiformes > Synbranchidae > Monopterus > Monopterus albus. The sequence continues at coordinate 388,405 of NW_018128072.1, forward strand.
GCAAATACAAGCGGTGCTGCACACAGTGCCCACCCATTCACTGCCAGTGTTGTGTGGTTTGGTGGCCTGGGGAGACCAGTTAAGCTTTTGTCTGCAGTAGTAAATAGTGAAAGAGTGACTGACATGTCAAGAGTCAGAGCGCAGTCAGAGATTTAAACACAGGAGGGAGCAGTGGACTAGTGTAAGTCCATCTTTATACTCACTTCATTAACCACAAACCCTGGTTGTATGGTGGCTTCAAGACCACTTCCTGCTTGGTTAGGTGGGGTGGGGGCATGGTGTAACCTCACCTCCTCACTCCTATACAGCTGTTAAACCCTGTCTGCCTGTCTGTCTAGGGTGTTAGCTAGATCTGGTTGAGTTTTCATATGAATGCATTGTGCAAGTGAAGTACATAATATGACATCACTCATATGTCCTCATACTGTTTTTCTTCTTTCACAGACAGAGAAGATCAGTCCATCCTCTGCACGTGAGTAACTTACAGTAGGATGCCACTGTGCCTGTTCTTTGTCATTTGCCATGAGGAAAATCTGCTTATAGGTCACGTGAGAGTCATATTGAAGTGTGTGCATGTACAGTATGTATCTGGTATGGGTTCATGTGTTTTCATTTGTGTGTATTAGTGCTTGCAGGTATACAACTATCAGATTTTTATATGTGCATTTCATGCACATCTGACATTATTTTCATTGTTGTCAACAGATAGTTTTTTTATTTTTTTTATTTTCATGTGTAGTTTTAAGATCTAATCTGATCCTCGACCATGTGACCGACAACATTTTTAGGCTTCTCAAATGTGTTTTTATTGTTTCCAACAATTATGATAATTTAAAGTATACCATTTTTTTGATGATACTCATAGTTAATGTAGGATATACACTGTTACATTTGTTGTTTTACAGTAAATGTAAGTGTAAACATGCAGGCCTGACTACTGTTCATGCTGAGTTGAAAGAATTGAAAGAGACCAGACATAAAAATCAGACTTGAGCAAAAGCAGAAATGAGGATTAAGGCCTAAAGTATGATAACAGGCTCCTGTCTGTCTGCGGCCATCATTTGTCTACTTACCTGCTTGCCTGAGAGCCTGCTATGTTTCTCTCTGTCATCCTGCCTTCCTGCCAGATTCTTCCTGCCATTGTCAGTGGTCCTACTTTAGGTTCATCTTGAATATTTGGGACGAAGCGTCTGCTTCTTGTAGACCTTTTACACTTGCTATTTTTGCTCCATTCTCCTTCATTCTTCTCCAAAAGCAACAATACTGACGTAGCCGGTATCCTCCACACCTGCTTTCTGTTTAGCTCTGTGGCTTTGAATGCACTGCATGGCCTATATTTATTGGTGTGATGAATGCGTGTGATCACTTGTTCCTGTGTGTTCTCTCGCTTTAAAATGCTCATACAGTATATGCTCTTCATAATTGAAACCATATGCATTTAAGATGGACTATTTTGTGAAAAGAATGGTATTACATGTGTGTTCCAGAGGGGAGTCTGGAGCAGGGAAAACAGAGAACACTAAGAAAGTCATCCAGTATTTGGCTCACGTTGCCTCCTCTCATAAGGGTGGCACTCCTGGTAGGAGCAAAGAAGCCGCACAGGTACGTCACAGATGTAAGAATGGAAAAAGGCAGCTGGGAAGAACATACAATGAGAAGAACTTTAAGAAAGAGAGGAGAGGTGAATAACAGGAAAGATGGAGAAAGGGAAGAAGTGTTGAGGAAAGCAAAGATAAGGAAAAGAAATAGGCAAGAGGTAGGCTGAAGCTGTAGGAAACAAAGTAGAAGTTAAGCAGAATGGTTCTTGCATTACAGTAATGTACAAATAGTTGCACGAATGGCTGCTGTATGCACTTTTAATGTGTTGTGTCCCTGTTACATTTTTTTCCTGCTTACATTTATTCTGTTCCTCTTGGCCATTGCACTTTGACATATGGTGCCATGATTTTCCAGACTATTGCCCTTATTACTGTAATAGAATAGCTAATGGATGTAAGCTCACTTGCTTTCTGTCAGAGAGTTAGAGATAAAGGCTAGTGCATGTTTAAAGGTCATTAATTAGCACGACATTTTATTTAAAAATTCCACATAAACAGAAATTTAAAAGTTAAAATGGTATAGGTATATTCTTGAACTTTGGGCAGAGCCAAGTCATAGCTGTTTGGGAAGCCAGGCCTCATGCAATGCTAACTTTATCGCTTCCCATTTCTCTCTGTACAGAGATAAGAGAATGGCATCAGCCACTTCATCTAACTTTCTGAATAAGACTACTTCCCAGAAATGGTTCCTTACACTGTCTTTTCCCTAACTCAGTCAACCTGCATTACTTTTCTTTTTATTTATTTTTACAGACTGATCTTATTATTATATCATGTTTTTTTCTGCAGGAATAAGTTTTTTTTTTCCTAAAACCTGGAGTGGGATTTCTCTGTCAGTCTTTTTGCTGTATTCCTTCTTTTGCCCCTACACTTGTTTCCCCTCACTCTCTCCTCTCTGCATTGGCCTTCTCTTTTTCCTGCATGTTCAGGTGGATGGGTCTAGGTCTTTAACAAGAGGGAGTACTATGGTGAACAGGGTGAGTTTATTTTTATTTATTTTTTTTTTTTGTTTATGCCCTTTCTTGTTTTTTGCTTGATGAACTCCATGAGGATTCTGACTAATTCAACAGAGTAACCTCAAACCTTTAAACTGTCACTACTGCTGTGGTTCCTCATAACAGTCAAGCCGTGTATTGTACAGTATATTTGGTTTTTGTATTCCTTTGTTGTTGTTATTGTTGTCTTATTTGTCTTTTCTTGTTTATTTATCCCATCCACACATTCTCCTCCTCCCTAAACTTCATTTTATCACCATTCGTCAGAGTATGCTTTATGTGAGTATGAACATATTTAGACGACTTGGGGTTTACTCACTGGGGGTCTGTAGGATTGAAGCTTTTCATGTGCAGTATTTAATGGAGCTGGTATGATTCCTTTTACTACATAAAGGGAAGCATGGGTTTGGTGGCCTCTAGTAATAGGATGTTTCATACTCTTCATCTGGTTATACTCAGTGGGCTTAGTGATGGTTTCCTATTCCTAGTGACTTGTATATGTCACAAGTTGTTACAGTACATGCCTGTATAACTATGAAGCATTTCTACTGTAGAGGAGTGGTTGTGATGACATGAACTGTACAGTATGTGTGTATGAATGAATGAGTGCAGGTTTGGGTGTGGGACTGGCTGTTTCTGTGTTGCTGCAACTGCCCATGCCAGTGTGTAGAAAATGAAAAAGCATAGTTTTGTCAATGTGTGCAGCATACACATTGTTTGCTGTGTGTTTTCTCCCTATAATAATGTCTTCCAACCTCTTGCTCTATACTGTATGTCTTTTGTCTGTGTCTGCCTTTAGTGTTGGCCACTTCACATTCCTTTTTACAGTATAATCACCCCACGTAGATACTGTAACTCCCTTGATACCCATCAATGGCTACTGCTGCATCAACAGCTGCTGCACTGGCAATGCAACAACTGCAGTGTTGCATTGCAGCCAGCAGAAATCAGCCAATATGCAGCTTGTGTGTGTGATGTAGCATCTCAAGCTTCAGCTTCCCTCTGCCCTCATTACTTTAAAACAGTGGTTCTCAGCTGTTCCTGAAGTTACCTTTTAATAATGTAAGAGAGAAAAATTTAATGAATTAAAAGCAAAACAAGATTGATGCCCTTATTATTAATTACTTACTATTAACTAATGCAGACCTATTACTCTTATTGACGTTGAGAATCATTTGTTCCTGGGTCTGGGATTTGTGTGTGTGTGTGTGTGAGTGTGTTGTTGGTATTATTTTGTGTCCTAAAATGCACCAATTTGTGCCTCTGTTTGTCAAGGATGCATCGTGCATTTCTTTCTTTCTTTTCTTTTTTATATATTTTTACAGCAGACAAGTTACTCCAAAGAGAGTGGACTTAAATGGTGCATTTAGCAGATAATCATTCTGAAAGTCTTTCTCTGGGGGTCTTATGTCTGTGTTGTGAAACTGATCTGCTGTTTACTGTGTGTCTCAGGGTGAGCTGGAGAAACAGTTACTGCAGGCCAACCCCATACTGGAGGCCTTTGGCAATGCGAAGACTGTCAAGAATGACAACTCTTCTAGATTTGTAAGAATTGTCTAGATTTATTTGTTTTTTATTTTAAACAAACAGATACTACAGTATATGTTATTAGCCCCTGAAATGGCTCATGTCAGTGTCATCAGTTTGACTGTTTGCTACTGGAATGAACAAAAATATAAAACAATTTCTTGTTCTTCTTCAGGGTAAATTTATCCGCATTAATTTTGATGTTACGGGGTACATTGTTGGTGCCAACATTGAGACCTGTATCCTTTTGCATATCTTCAAAGGTTTTTGAGAGATCAGTTGTATCTTGTGTCAGTGAGTGAAATTGATTGAGATTAAGGTATAAACCTTTTTAAAAACAAACAATAACTTGTTAGAAGAACCAGAGCTAATGTATATCTAGTTTTATGATAAGAAACTGGAATATTGTGCTATTTTTGGTTGTACATGTCCATGACCATATAAATCTAGACCTCCTTGAAAAGTCCCGGGCCACCCGTCAGGCCAAAGATGAGAGGACATTCCATGTCTTTTACCAGATGTTGTGTGGTGCTTCAACGGAAACTAGAGGTGAGCAAAAAGGAAGACGTCGGCCCGTTATACATACTGTATATACTATATGTCATTTTGGTAAAATGGACTTATAAGATTCATCACTGTCCTGAAATGATTGATGTTTTTACTTAAATATCCTTTGTTTTTCCATTTGTAGCGGACCTGCTTTTAGGGACAGCTGATGAGTACCGCTTTCTCAGTGGAGGCTCCATCCCTCTTCCTGGTCAGAGTGACTCCGAGAACTTCACTCAGACCATGGACTCTATGGCCATCATGGGCTTCACCCCAGAAGAGTCAACATGTAAGACAAGCGAGAGGGGAGAAATGGAGAAAGTTGTTTGCTTCGTGCATATTTGATCTTTGCTATAAATGACCCTGTCTCACCTCTCCTCAGCCATGCTGAAGGTGATCTCTGCTGTGCTCCAGTTTGGGAACATTACCTTCATGAAGGAGAACAACCAGGACCAGGCGTCTATGCCTGATGACACAGCTGCTCAGAAACTGTGCCATCTGCTGGGTATGAATGTGCTAGAGTTCACTCGGGCCATCCTCACTCCCAGGATTAAAGTGGGTCGAGAGTATGTGCAGAAAGCTCAGACTAAAGAACAGGTATAATTTTATGTGACTAGAGATTTGTACTCATGCAGATAACCAGATGTGTCCCTGTGGAGTGTATCTAACAGTGTTTCTCTCTTCTTCTAGGCTGACTTTGCTGTGGCGGCCTTGGCGAAGGCTACATATGAGCGTCTGTTCAGATGGTTGGTTTACAGGATCAACAGAGCTCTGGATCGCAGGCAGAGGCAGGGAGCCTCCTTTATAGGTATCCTGGACATAGCCGGGTTTGAGATCTTCCAGGTTTGTTCATGTGATGTTTTTTTTTTTTTTTTTTTATATACAGTTTGTAGCTTTTCCCATTTGTAACACATATAATGATAACATTTAGGCTTTTTTTTTTTTTTAGCATGCCCCAACATTTTCTCATGTAGTGGTCAAAGTTGTAAACTGGAATATCCTGACAAGCATGAGATGTGTCTTTTTTCCGTTGTACGTTACATGACTTATTGTATCTTTGCTTTCCTAAATCCCTCCTCTGCAGCTGAACTCCTTTGAGCAGCTGTGTATCAACTACACCAATGAGAAGCTGCAGCAGCTCTTCAACCACACCATGTTCATCCTGGAACAGGAGGAGTACCAGCGGGAGGGCATTGAATGGAACTTTATTGACTTTGGCCTAGACTTACAGCCCTGCATTGACCTCATTGAGAAGCCGGTACATACACACAGAAACACGGTGCTATTAAACAGAAGCCCACAATGTTACCTGCTAAGTGTTAAGAAACGAAAACCTCTACATGCAGCCACACATGCAACTTTAATACCAAGGCATCTTGAATTGAAAATTCATGTTTCATTTGCAATAAATTTTGTTGTTGTTCCCTGTCTTTGTCAGACCAACCCACCTGGTGTTCTTGCCCTGCTTGATGAAGAGTGCTGGTTCCCTCGGGCGACAGACCGCTCATTTGTGGAGAAGCTGTCTACTGAGCAAGGCAGCCATGCAAAATTCTTCAAATCAAAGCAACCACGTGGAGAAGCTGATTTTTCCATTATTCACTATGCTGGAAAGGTGTCTCTTCAAATAAACCACATTGCAGATGTTTACTGCTCTCTGTAGTGTCTCATCTAACCATTTATCTCCCCATTGTGGCCTCCCAATTCTCAGGTGGACTATAAGGCAAATGATTGGTTGGTGAAGAACATGGATCCACTGAACGATAATGTGGCGTCTCTTCTCCACCAGTCATCCGATCATTTTGTCTCAGAACTGTGGAAGGAGGGTAAGATTACATGTTCATTTACCGCTATGTACACTGAACCTTTAACTCATAGGCTTCATATGTGTATAGTATGCAAAAATGTATTTCATAAAGGAGGGTCATGTACTTTTAAATGTATTTGATAATGCATCAAATATAAGTAATGGAACCCTCTGGTGCAAGATGTACTAACTTGACTTGCATTTCTTTTTCTTTTTCTCTGTTATGCAACTGTTCAATCTTTCTACTGTCTTCCACTATGCTGCTCTCTCTGTTCTTCTTCCTTCTTGCTCTTTTCCCTTTCTCTTCTCTTCTCTCTCTACTAATTTGGTGCTCACTTGTGGTCCTTCTTTCCTTTCCTCTTATCTTTCTCCTTGTGCTTTCCTTCTCCCTGCATCAGATATTCAAACTCTTCCTCGTGTGTACTTCTTTGACTCCTATGCCACAATACAGACCAATGGTGCAGACAGTAGGTTTTTTTCCGTCTCTGTGTGTCACACTCACATTCCTCACTCCCACCTCTGCTCAGATAACTCATTTGTTTACTGACTGTCCAGTTTTTTATAATTGTGTGTGTTTTGTTTCCTCTTTATTGTGCTGTGGTGTCATGAGCTGTTACACATTAATTCCTTTTGCATATTGTCACTGCACTGTTAATGTTAACTCAGTTGCTCTTTCACAGAGTATTGGCTTTAAGTGACAGTAATGTGCTTATATGATGTAGATTTGTAGAGAAGTAATTCACCTTGGTTTAGTAGAAATTCAATTGTAAATGTAGCAGCATGCTCAAGATTAGTCATAAAAGCCACATTGAGGATCACATAGGAGTTGTGCTGCACAATACTGCTACAAACAGCTGCCACTGGCAAACAACCATGTGCAGGCAGAAATGTGATCCTGAATGGGCTCTAGAGATACAACGTTTTGACATACAGTACTAACATTTAAATAGCTTCAGATAGCAAACTCATGAATGTAGATATTTGGCTGGGGGAAGTGGCAATGTCATGACCAGTATGTCTTTTTATACATCTGTTAGAACAGGAACAGAATCATGGTCTTTTTATATATATATACAGTGCCTTGCGAAAGTATTCGGCCCCCTTGAACTTTGCGACCTTTTGCCACATTTCAGGCTTCAAACATAAAGATATAAAACTGTAATTTTTTGTGAAGAATCAACAACAAGTGGGACACAATCATGAAGTGGAACAAAATTTATTGGATATTGCAAACTTTTTTAACAAATAAAAAACTGAAAAATTGGCCGTGCAAAATTATTCAGCCCCCTTAAGTTAATACTTTGTAGCGCCACCTTTTGCTCCGATTACAGCTGTAAGTCGCTTGGGGTATGTCTCTATCAGTTTTGCACATCGAGAGACTGAAATTTTTGCCCATGCCTCCTTGCAAAACAGCTCGAGCTCAGTGAGATTGGATGGAGAGCGTTTGTGAACAGCAGTTTTCAGTTCTTTCCACAGATTCTCGATTGGATTCAGGTCTGGACTTTGACTTGGCCATTCTAACACCTGGATATGTTTATTTGTGAACCATTCCATTGTAGATTTTGCTTTATGTTTTGGATCATTGTCTTGTTGGAAGACAAATCTCCATCCCAGTCTCAGGTCTTTTGCAGACTCCATCAGGTTTCCTTCCAGAATGGTCCTGTATTTGGCTCCATCCATCTTCCCATCAATTTTAACCATCTTCCCTGCCCCTGCTGAAGAAAAGCAGGCCCAAACCACGATGCTGCCACCACCATGTTTGACAATGGGGATGGTGTGTTCAGGGTGATGAGCTGTGTTGCTTTTACGCCAAACATAACGTTTTGCATTGTTGCCAAAAAGTTCGATTTTGGTTTCATCTGACCAGAGCACCTTCTTCCACATGTTTGGTGTGTCTCCCAGGTGGCTTGTGGCAAACTTTAAACGACACTTTTTATGGATATCTTTAAGAAATGGCTTTCTTCTTGCCACTCTTCCATAAAGGCCAGATTTGTGCAGTATACGACTGATTGTTGTCCTATGGACAGAGTCTCCCACCTCAGCTGTAGATCTCTGCAGTTCATCCAGAGTGATCATGGGCCTCTTGGCTGCATCTCTGATCAGTCTTCTCCTTGTATGAGCTGAAAGTTTAGAGGGACGGCCAGGTCTTGGTAGATTTGCAGTGGTCTGATACTCCTTCCATTTCAATATTATCACTTGCACAGTGCTCCTTGGGATGTTTAAAGCTTGGGAAATCTTTTTGTATCCAAATCCGGCTTTAAACTTCTCCACAACAGTATCTCGGACCTGCCTGGTGTGTTCCTTGTTCTTCATGATGCTCTCTGCGCTTTAAACAGACCTCTGAGACTATCACAGTGCAGGTGCATTTATACGGAGACTTGATTACACACAGGTGGATTCTATTTATCATCATTAGTCATTTAGGTCAACATTGGATCATTCAGAGATCCTCACTGAACTTCTGGAGAGAGTTTGCTGCACTGAAAGTAAAGGGGCTGAATAATTTTGCACGCCCAATTATTCAGTTTTTTATTTGTTAAAAAAGTTTGAAATATCCAATAAATTTCGTTCCACTTCATGATTGTGTCCCACTTGTTGTTGATTCTTCACAAAAAATAAAGCTTTTTATTTAATAAAGCACCTGTATGTACACTGTCTTACGGTACAAATACAGTTGAGTGCAAAAGTTTGTATCCCCTTACTTTGAAATGACAAAAAGCGTAAGACAAAGATTTTTTTCTCACCAACATGATATTTAATGCACATAAAATGGCTAAAATCATATCAGTGCCTTTTGTTGTGTTGATGACGGAACAGTTGTACTACCTGAATGTGCATTAAATATAATGTTGAGGAGAAAAACAATTTGTTTTGCCATTTCAAAGTAAGGGGATACTAACTTTTGCACCCAACTGTATATGCTATTGGTATTGGCTTTGAAACCACACTCTTGCATCTCTAATGAGCTCCAAATCCATCTGATATCATCTCTCCATAGACATTATAGCAGATTTGAACGCATTATGCTGTGGCATTCACACAAACATAACATGCCAAATCAAGTCTGGCAAACACCCCCTTTTACTCTACTTAATTGATAATGGCTGCCAAAACTAAGACCTTTCTCTGTGTTATCATCCAGTTGACAGGGTTGTGAGACTGGACCAGGTGTCCTCGGGAGAAAGCAGTGGGCCTGTCACATTCGGAGCAGCGGGACTGAAGACAAAGAAGGGAATGTTCAGGACTGTTGGTCAGCTCTACAAAGAATCCCTCACCAAGCTGATGGCCACTCTGAGGAACACAAACCCCAACTTCCTTCGCTGCATCATCCCCAACCATGAGAAGAAGGTGAGACACGGGGAACTGGATGAGGAAAAGAAGGGGCAGGGGTTTGCAAGAACCTCAAAAGAAATTGGAGAAACTGTCTGTCTTTGTTCTGATTTTTTTTTTAATTTTTATTTTAATCCTTTGCTTGTCTTTCCCCCTTCCTTTCTGTATCTTCCTGTATTATTCTCAGGCTGGCAAGCTGACCCCCCACCTGGTTTTGGACCAGCTGAGGTGTAATGGAGTTTTGGAGGGGATCCGTATCTGCAGACAAGGCTTCCCTAACCGCATCCCTTTCCAGGAGTTCAGACAGAGGTGTGTATGTGGTTGTACTTTTATATCACAGAATATTCCTCTCGCTTTCTTTCTCACACACACGCTGCATGCTTTCTCAAGCACTTTCTGCTAATTACCTTTTTTTCATGTTCTCAATCTCAAATGTTTACAGAATCACACTTGTTTTTCAGATATGAGATCCTGACTCCTAATGCCATTCCTCGCACATTCATGGATGGCAAACAGGCATCAGAACTCATGGTGAGAACTCATGGCCTTTTTGACCTGTAATCTTTCAGTAGCTGTAAATGTACAGTATATTGGTGGATTTACCAGCCGCTGTTAACTGACCACTGTGTCCTTGTTCAGATCAAAGCTTTGGAGCTGGATCACAACTTGTACAGGGTGGGTCAGAGTAAAATCTTCTTCAGAGCTGGAGTCCTGGGTCACCTGGAAGAAGAAAGAGACCTAAAAATCACTGACATCATCATACGCTTCCAGAGCGCTGCTAGAGGTTACCTCGCACGCCAGTAAGAATGTTAACAAAGAGTAAACATTAATAGAAATCTTTATTGTGTATGAGTGTACAAGGAATTTCACTTGGTGCAGGTGTCCACATAATAATAATATGTGCTGTTTGGCTACTTCACATATGACAAGATGTGAGGTGTTTATTTATCTGTAGATTTTGACAATAATGAACTGTTATTAGTGGCCATTTTAATGTTATACATGAACTGACTTATATCAACAACCAGTCAACAGTCACTTTTCACCAAATAAACCAAAGGGATACGCAAAGGCAAGCATGTAGTACTGCTGGGCTTGCTGCTGTTTAGGAGGCAGTTTGGTATTTTACCTAATCTTTTGTCAGCCCCTATCAGTTACTCAGAAAGAGCAGCAGCAGTGACGGGCCTTTGGCACAGACTATGGAGTCCTGTAAATGACTAGACAGAATAATTAGAGGTAATAGAAATTGTAATATTGAGTTTGAATTTGATTAATTCTGTGATTAATGCCTATTAACAAAACTAAGGCATGTGTATTTGTATAGCACATTTCATAGACAGTAAAAGTACTTTACAGTTAATTAAAACATTAATAAAGAAAAAGTGCATAAAAACATTCAAATGCAACTTAAAACTAAGTGTCTGAAATGTCCATAAGTCCCTCACCAAGTGTCCCTGGGGATGGAGTTGACTAATAAAACTGCTTTATAATTAGCTCTTTTACTTGACAGCAAAATATTCAGTAATACCAGTCGCTCAGTGTTGGTACTGCCCCATCACTGAACCATGTACATAAATGTTAGGACTGTAGAAACGTGGTCAAATAGTTATGTAAACCAAATCTCAAGTTGTTGATGTAGATTATTGTTCCTGTCAAATGCCTGCAGATGTTATTTTCTGCTATAATCTAGCAGATTATAGCAATGACATGCTAATACTGGACATCTGTTTGGGTGATGATTTGTCACTTTGAATCATTTTAAAGGCTGCCTGCATATGCATATGTACAGTATCTTTGTTGATTTATTGTGGCATTGTTGTTGTTTCTCAGAGCCTTTGTGAAGAAACAGCAGCAGATGAGCTCTGTGAGAGTGATGCAGAGGAACTGTGCCGCTTACCTCAAACTCAGGAACTGGCAGTGGTGGCGGCTGTTCACAAAGGTACTGTGAACATATCACAGTGTAGACATGAAATATGCAATGCAGACAATGCTGAAAGGTGAGTATATTTTGCTCAGTGTTGCTTGAATTTAGTTAATTTTACTTGCATTAATGAAACAAAAGTCGGTTATTTAAATAGTTGTGATAAAGTGTCTCAATGAAATTCTGCAAAGAGAGACGCACATTGCACCATCGCAGGACCTACTTTAATAAGATTAATAACTAAAGCAAAGGGAATAGGACTAAGTATTAGAACCTGGCAAAACATATTGTAAAGTCCATACAGGGGCTTTAGATCCATGACAAAAGCATGACAAATACGTACTGGATGCAGGAATGTGGACGTCCTTTACATTGACCTCTAACCCTTGTTCTGTGTCAGGTGAAGCCCCTGCTGCAAGTGAGCCGGCAAGATGACGAGATCCAGGCTAGGGAAGCTGCACTCCAGAAGGCCAACGAGAAGATCACCCGAGTGGAGCAGGACTACACTGAGCTGGACAAGAAACACGCTCAAGTAAACAAACCTCCATTTTATTCTGCCAACTGTCTATCCATGTTCCCCCTACACTGAAAACCTTCTGCTTGGCTGTGAATCATTGGCTCACTTATCAGTCCTCCTCCTCCCTGTCATTTTTCAGCTGATGGAGGAGAAAGCAATGCTGGCTGACCAGCTGCAGGCAGAGGCTGAGCTGTTTGCAGAGGCAGAAGAGATGAGGGCCAGACTGGCCAATCGTAAGCAAGAGCTGGAGGAAGTGCTGGGCGAGCTGGAGAGTAGACTGGTGGAAGAGGAGGAGAGAGGTGTGCAGCTGACCAATGAGAAGAAGAAGATGCAACAGACCATACAGGTTAGGAGAGATGTGCAGTTTTTTTCCTACCAGAAATGAATATTATTAAAACAGAAGTAAATCTCTGAAGCAACATTAAAAAAGGACTTTGAGTGTAGATTTTTACCCTTATCTTGTTCGCTCTTGCACCAGTCTGTCACTGCCCAAACATGTTATTTAAATTGCTTTTTTATGTCTTCGTTAGGACCTGGAGGAGCAGTTAGAAGAGGAGGAAAGTGCCCGGCAGCGCCTCCTGCTGGAGAAAGTTTCTTTGGAGACCAAAGTGAAAAGTCTGGAATCCGACCTGCTGACTGCAGTGGAACAGAAGGAACGACTCAGCAAGGTAGAGATCGCATTAAAGCTTCCTCGTAGTTAACCATAATCTTCACGTGTGTATGTTTTGTGCACATATTTTTATGCATGTTTCTTGATCCTGTACAATATTTTTATTTTTCCACTGAGCAGGAGAAGAAACTGTTAGAGGAGCGTATGAGTGAAGTGAACGACCAGGTCACGGAGGAAGAGGAGAAAGCAAAGAGTCTAAGCAAACTCAAGAATAAACAGGAGGCCATGATCGCTGACCTAGAGGGTAACTGTTATTCCATGAGCCACATACTAGTCTAATTTAATTACATTTTCTGTGAAAGGATAAATCCTTTAGATGCTATAGCACATTATTTTGTTAATTGTATTGCGCTTGAAGAAGACACCTGATTTTATGTGAAGACTTATTTTGATGTATATTATTTTATATTTGAAATGCATTATGTAAAGGTTTTTAAGCAGAAGTGAAGTCAAGGCACTTTTCATCATTTTAAAATGTTCAGGTACAATATAACTAATCTAATCATACAACTTCTCAGTAGTTGACTAGCGGTATTCCTTTTATACATCTTTGTATATATATATTTTTTTTATTGTTTTATGCTGAGATCTGATTGTAACTTGCTTACAGCATACCACTGTTCTATATTGTTTTACTTTTTTTATTATATTTATATCATTTATATTGATAATACCTTGTCTGTTACTTTTCTATTTTTACCACTGAGCTCTTTGTTTCTATCCCTGTTGTAGCTTTGTGAATTTCCCCATTGTGGGACTAATAAAGGATCATCTTATCTTCACATTGTGTTCAGAGCGTCTGAAGCGTGAGGAGCAGGGTCGCTTAGAGCAGGAGAAGTGGAAGAGGAGGATGGAGAGTGAGTCAGTGGAGATCCAGGAGCAGCTGACTGATCTTAGCATGGTCACTGCTGAGCTGAGGAGCAGTCTGGCTCAGAAGGAAAAGGAAATCACCACCTTACAGGGCCGGTGAGACACAGGATGACAAAGTAACACAAAGGAAGACAGTTTTTTATTTGTTTATAAATCAGTTCTCCCTTTATTAATCACTTTCTGTTTCTGTCAGGTTGGAGGATGAGGGAGCCTGTCGTGCTGAAGCTCAGAGGGCACTGAGGGAGGCCATGTCTCAGGTGTCTGAGCTGAAAGAGGAAGTGGAGAATGAGAGAGGGATGAGGGAAAGGGCAGAGAAACAGAGGCGGGACCTGGGGGAGGAGCTGGAAGCTTTGAGAACTGAGCTGGAGGACACTTTGGACACCACGGCTGCCCAGCAGGAGCTTAGGTAAATGATAAGAAAAGAAATGATCTTAAATTCAGGCCTTGAAACTGAAAATCCTGAAATATTCATAGTTTGTGTTTCTGCTATCAGAATCAAAAATGAAAAAGAATATTGCATGGCAAGAATTAAGGGCATGAAAATTACCGAATATTATTAAACCCTTGTGACATCCTTCGTCTTTTGTGCAGATCTCGTCGAGAGACGGAGGTAAATGAGCTCCAGCGACGTATTGAAGAGGAGACTCGCCGCCATGATCTCCAGTTATCAGAAATCAGAGTGAAACACAGTGCTGCTATAGACAGCCTCCAGGAACAGCTGGACAACAGCAAGAGAGTACGAGAAACAAACACACTCACATTCAAAAGCACTTACTCATGTAAACATGCACTGTCGCTCATCGATTTTGTCATACATGCCCTCTTTCAGACACGTCAGTCCCTGGATAAGGCCAAAGCAGCGCTGGAGGAAGAGAAGCAGAATTTGATCTCTGAGCTCAAGAGTCTCCAAGCGAGTCGCACAGAAAGTGAGAGAGGTCGTAAGAGGGCCGATAATCAGCTGCAGGAACTCAGTGCTCGCCAGGCTCAGACTGACAGAGAAAGGGAGGATATGGAGGAGCGTATGCACAAGCTGCAGGTGCAGCAGAATTCAAGAGCTCTGATATTGAAGTATTCACATACACTTAGACTTACAAGACCTGATACAACAATTAATAACTAAATAGATTTTTGTGCTGCAGTTAAGACACTGTCTTGTGTTTAATTTTCTTAATGAATGTACCTTTCTATTCTACTCTTTCAGTGTGAAATTGAGTCTCTCTCCAGCAATTTGTCCTCCACTGAAAATAAATCTCTACGACTCTCTAAAGAGATGAGCAGCCTGGAGAGCCAGCTGCGCGATGCAAAGGTAACAACTGAAACACACAGACACTAGTGCTGGGTCAGGTGTGATGTCAGGCTGCAGCTTTTGGACAACAGCCACAGACACTTCTATGGTTGAGAGGATGGTTCTAGTTTTTAAATAAAATCTAAAAGAGAATCCTCCTCTTGAACCGAGGAAGTAGCAGCAATCTTGACTCAAAAGCACTTTAGTTTACACTCTTGCATTTTTCTCTTTCTTAGGAGTTGCTGCAAGATGAAACTCGGCAGAAGATGGCTCTGGCCTCAAGGGTGCGAACACTGGAGGAGGAGAAGAACGGACTGATGGAGAGACTCGAAGATGAGGAGGAAAGAACCAAAGAGCTATCACGACAGATTCAGACTCACACCCAGCAGGTAAATTGGAGACTCACTCTGGAACTATCACTTTATTATTTAAATATATATTAGTTTAGATTATTCCACAGAAAACATATACTAGATGCATACATACATTGTGATTTTACAAGTAGTGTCTAACAGTTTTCCCCTTTGCAATATCCAAAACAGATTTTGCTTCTCTAGGTTTCAATAAACAAATCCATGACATATATAAACCCCTCTCTGCTCCCCTTTGCAGCTGGCTGAGCTTCGCAAGCAGTCGGAAGAGGTGAACACTGCAGTGGAAACTGGAGAAGAGATGCGCAGGAAGCTCCAGAGAGAGCTGGACAGTGCTGTCCAGATGGGGCGCCAGAAGGAAGAGGAGAAGGAGAGAGTGGAGAGGCAGAGGGAGCGACTGAGGGAGGAGATAGAGGACATGACACTGGCCCTGCAGAGGGAGAGGCAGAACTGCATGGCCCTGGAGAAGAGGCAGAAGAAGTTTGACCAGGTTGGAGAGTCATCAGTTTTCTCTGAGTTGATATTTCTGAAATGTCTTCCGCTGACCTCTAACTTTGCCTCATTCATTTTGCCTCTCAGTGTCTGGCAGAGGAGAAAGCAGTGAGTGCTCGATTGGCAGAAGAGAGGGACAGAGCAGAAGCAGACAGCCGAGAGAAGGAAACAAGACATATGTCACTGTCTCGAGCCCTGCAGGTAAACTATTCAAGGGCAGACAATACAAGAATGTTTGTTAGATATTTGTGATTGTGGTAACACACCTGTGTTTCTGTACATAGGAGGCCCAGGACCAGAGAGAGGAGCTAGAGAGAATCAACAAACAGCTCCGTATGGAAATGGAACAGCTTGTAAACCAGCAGGATGATGTCGGCAAGAACGTAAGAATCTTCCTCCTGGGACCCCTTTATTATCTCTCTGTCTCAGTTCTCATTGAGCCGCTCTCTTATTTGCTCTTGCTTCAGGTTCATGAGCTGGAGCGATCCCGGCGGAACTTGGAAACAGAAGCCCAGAACCTACGAGTTCAGACGCAGGACCTGGAGGAGGAGCTGGCAGAGGCAGAGAACTCGAGGCTAAGGCTGGAGGTCACCCTGCAGGCACTTAAGGCTCAGTTTGAGAGGGAGGTCAGCAACAGCCAGGAGAAGGGAGAGGAGAAGAAGAGGATGCTCGGCAAACAGGTAGAAAGGAGACGAAAGGAGATCACAGAAGGTGTTGCTGTTGTTCCTTTCTGCAAATTACTTAATTTTTTTAATGTCCTCCCTCCACTGTCAGGTGAGAGATTTGGAGCTCCAGCTAGAGGAGGAGAGGAGTCAGCGGTCTCAGGCTGTGTCATCCAAGAAACAGCTAGAAACAGAACTGCAGGAAGCTGAGGCCCAGGTGGAGGCAGCCAACCGTGGCAAAGAGGAGGCTGTGAAGCAGCTACGCAGGGTGCAGGTAACACAGACATTTCCCCACACATAAACAGTGATTGTCTGTTTGTCTGTGCCGTTTTAACATTTATTTTTATTTGTCAAGGGTCAATTGAAGGAAGTTCTTCGCGAGCTGGATGAGACCAAGTTGGCTCGGGATGAGGTTTTAGCTCAGTTGAAAGAAAGCGAGAAGAGAATCCAAACCCTGGAGGCAGAAGTCCTGCAATTCACAGAGGTGTGTGTGCATTTAAGTGAAACCTAGCAGAAATCGATACCAGGTACTGATGCAAGTACTCAGTAATGATGCAGTGTTTCTACTACAAAAATTACTATAACTATAAAATGTATTCATGAGATTTACCTTTTGACCCTTGTGATTAAATTATAACAGGAAGCTACTGTATGTAATTTTGAAAACTGTGATAAACACAGCACTGCCACCATTCCTACTGAATATAACATTTAACTGGCTGAAGGTTTGTAGGCTACTACATACGACACTGTATTACAGTGGTTTTTAGCCTTTATAGGAGCACAACTCTGTTAGGATGAAATTATTTCACAACCTCTACCCAGTACAGCAAATCTGGAAGTCATAATATCACAGTTGGCAATTTAAGTGTTTAAATTTGAAGAGGGTATATGCTCTGGCGACTGTTTGTGGCTTCATCATGTGCTCTCTGCTGGGCACACACCTGTGCTGCTATAGAGGAGCTGCTGGTCTCAGCCTCTATGTCCACAAGGATTCAACTCATTTTCATATACACAGCTCATCAGACTCCGCTGTTAACTACAGAAAATGAGCGTTTATTTTTTCTCGTTCAGTTCACTACCATCGGCATAACCAGCACCATATGGATTTAGTGGGTGAACAGACCAGGCATTTTGACCGTGAAGATGTCGCATCTCTGCAAGTTTGTTGTTGTGTTGAGCTTATTCAACAGGTGTTTGATTAATTACTCTCCTGTGCTGCTGGATATTGTTGCACATATCGAGCATTGCTGTCACAGTAAAATATTAACTACTGTCATCTTGTCCGCTTTTGTGTGTCTGTGAGCGCACCTGCCTCCCTGTGACAGAGACAGAGCAGAGAATCAGAACTCACAGTCAGCATTACTTTTGTCATTGTCATTTATCTTAAAATATCCATGAATCACTGCAATTTCTTCTCCACCGCCTAACAAGTGGCTCAGCCAGTGTGTGGTTAATGTATTGCTGCTTTTAAGTGGTATTGGACAACTTTTACGAGCAGTGAATACAGTACTAGAGGGTGGCATCAGACCCGATACCAGTAATGATATCGGTATTGGTGCATCCCTAGTATTTATGATATGCATCAATTCCTCTGTGTAGGA
>NW_018128072.1:406668-411061 GCF_001952655.1 Monopterus albus
TCTGGAAAGTTAGTATCTTTTAATTCCTGGTATATTGTGTCATTCGGTGTGCTGATGCACAATATGTTGACTTTTGTTGATATTACAATTGTGTGTTTGTCTAGGACTGTGTTATATGAAGAGAAGAGAAGGTTTGAGGCTCGGGTCACTCAGCTAGAAGAGGAGCTGGAGGAGGAGCAGACTAACTTTGAACTGATGTCAGAAAGACAAAGGAAGACTGCTCTACAGGTATGGTAGATGCAGCTGTGCACACACATCCACCTCTGCATCCACAGACATACTTGTAATCACACATTGTCATTGCTGCTCTGTTTGCGGTCCAGGTGGAGACTCTGACCGTGCAGCTGCAGGGAGAGAGGATGCTGACCCAGAAGGCTGAGGCAGCTCGAGAACAGCTGGAGAGGCAGAACAAGGACCTTAAGACCCGGCTGGAGGAGTTGGAGGGAACAGTGAAGGGCAAACACAAGCTCAGCCTCACTGCCCTGGAGGCCAAGATAGAGACACTGGAGGAGCAGCTGGAACAGGAGAGACAGTGAGTGAAACAGATCACATTGACATGCATCTGCACAGATAAAATGTTAGAAAAAAATACCCTTTGCAATAACATTTTGCCTGATTTCCCCCCTTTTTTTATACTAGCTAAAAAAACAAACAAAAAAAACAAGTAGCATACTAGCTAAAAAAAAACAAACAAAAAAAACAAGTAGCAGCAATAGATAATTTCATACATGAGGTTTTATTATGGGGTTATATTACCAATTATCAAAGTAAATGTTATTATTTTACCTTATCTAATGCCTGTAAATTGACATATTTGAATAAGTAACATTATACAGGTAAAATCAGTCAGTAAAAATATGCAAAATATCAAATTAGGGTAAATTCCAAGTCCATTACAATTTTCTGTTCTTTTCCTGTTCTTTTTTTAATTGGGCCCCAGCTCTCTGCTCTATGTTTGGGAGCCTATTGGACATGATAGCCTATTTATGTGATCCTGTTGAATTCTCAGTAGGCAACATTTCAGTCACACAAACCACACCATGACCATTCATTTAAACAATGGTGTTATAATAAAGTCTAAACTAAAACCAAATTCGCCACTTCTAAGGCAAGTCAACAGTTTCCAACAATGGGTCATAAATGAAGGATCAGTGGTTTACAGTGGCCTAACATGAAGACCAATCTTATTGTTATACAACAAGTTGTTATAAAATGTGCAATCCACTTTCATTGATGTCTTTAAATACTTGGTGCAGCAGGTAGCTTATAGTGACCTCTGGTATCTCTCAGGGAACGAGCCATTGCCAACAAACTGGTACGAAAGTCAGAGAAGAAACTGAAGGAGGTGGTGATGCAGGCAGAGGATGAGAGAAGACATGCAGACCAGTTCAGAGAACAGGTAAGAAATTTAAAATGACCCTGACTTTATCAGGTTAGGTGAGCCATATAAGCACACACAGAATAGTATAGCAAGGGACATGCCATTATATAGTTATTTACTGGGGGTCAGGTCAGCCACACTCTGACTGTGCTGCAGAGAGCACAACAAGGGTGTTGACAGATCATCCTAAAATAAAACGAATGACTCAGTCTAACCTAATCGTAAACCCACGCTGGCATCTGTGTGGTCACTGGGAAGGCAAAGCATATTCCACTCAAGGGTTTCCACTAGGAATTTATCTTGCTAGTCGGGTGTGTGGAAAGACTTTATTTTACCAGACAACTTTGAAACTTAATAGCTTGGACATTTTCAGTGTTTTTAACTTGTAGGAAACCCATGAAATTGTAAAACTGAGATGAATTTGTAGCTGTGCAACATACCCTTGTAACATTATAGCGTTGGCCTACATTTTTTTAATCACACACCACCTTTGATAGACATCTCTTTAAGCTAATTGTGCTGAGACGACTAGCCGCCATGATAATGTTTTTTATAAACAGGTGTCTACGCAAAGTTAGCTCCACTGGTAAAGAAATTAACTTTGTGTTGTCCAAAAACATCAACTGACAGCACAGGTTCAGCTTACAAGTACAGAAGCCTCCTCACACAGTTAACATTAGCATAAAAAACTATCGTCGTGTTATTTTCAGATGTGACATATTACTACAGAAACTCCGAAAACTGCAGTGTAAACAGTCAGCTTCACTCCTGACAAACTCTGTTAGAGCTACTGATCTGATACCAGATCCCAAAAGCGCAACTCTTTATATTTTAAACATGAAAACAATATAGATTTTTCATCCAAATCAATCTGCTCCTCTCAGCTGTCACTGATTCCCAAAATATAACTCATAAACATGTCAAACACAGAAGTTGAGGAGTATTCATTAAACAGCCTTAGCTGTTGGGATGTGAGCCATCCCATCTTAAAATTTACATTTATTCCTGCAAGTCTATGTGTCACTCACTCTCTCCTTGACCAGATGAGCACTAAAGATTAACCCCTCTCTTTTGGCATGCTGGATACCAGCAAAGCACAGGCAATTTTGTCAGTGTGGCCCAGCTTGTAAGCATTATTTCCAGACATTTTGACAGGCAAGTTTTTAATTGATCATTTTATAAATTTCACCAAGCAAAAACAGTAATTACTGGAAATGCTGTTCCACTCTGGAAAATAAATCCCTCAATCACAGCAGAGATACTTATTCTCCTCTTTAAACATCATTGGTGATAATTTGCCAGGTTTAATCTGACTATCAGTCCTCCTATTCCTAGACTAATCTCTCTTTTTATACTGTATATCTGCCCCCTTCTCTCTCATATCTCACATCTCACCCTGACTTCTACAATACGTTCTTCCCTTCCATCTCTCGCCTCATCTCCCTCCTCTTCTCCCACACCTCCTCCAGCTGGATAAGTCAATGGTCCGCCTGAAGCAGCTGAAGAGACAGCTGGAAGATGTGGAGGAGGAGAACTCTCGCTCCAATGCCCAGAAGAGGAAGCTGCAGAGAGAGCTTGAGGAGCTCATGGACAACAGTCAGACCATGACCCGAGAGATCACGTCCCTCCGCACCCAGCTCAGGTACACAAATGTGTATATGCAAGTGTTTGTACATGCATTGTCTGTGCCTGAGTCATCATCATTTATTGTTTTTTTGTTTGTTTATAACCCTCCATTAATTTGAAATGATTTGTTTTGCTTTGCTCTTTTGTTGCATCCCTTTGTGTCCATATAACTCTGACTCACTGTCCATCTGCCTGCATCACACCAAACCTCAGCGTTCCTGAATGGAGGCCAGATCAGTAGGGTATTGTGTCTGTTTTTATTATTTGTGTGTGTGTGTGTGTGTGTGTGTGTGTGTGTGTGTGTGTGGTGGCTTACTGCACACGTAAAATGCATACTGTATGTGTGTTGTATATTGTGCTGATTTTTTTTTTTTTCTTGCTTAGGGTTTGCACATTTCATGTAACTGGGGTAAAGGAATAGTTCTCTGTTTTAGGAAACATACTCCTTTGCTGTCTTGGTAAAAGTTAGATGAAAACCTGTGTACCAGAAGAGGAAGCTGCAGATTCCTGTGTCTGTACGATGAATAGAGTGAATATAGTGCTGGAGACAGGAGGCAGTTAGCTTAACGTAAAGCCTGGAAATGGCAAAAGAACTGACTCTGTCCACAGGTAACAAAACCCACCTACCAGTACCAAGTAGCTTTTTTGTTTAAATGATAAAAAGAATATATTGCGAAGTCACTGTGCCTGAGCAAGAAATAGCTCAGCATATAAAACATACCGGTATTGTTTTTACATTTGTTTAAACAAATGAGTCTTGGGTCCACTTTTATTTCTGTTATATATCTATCCTCTTGGGCAGATAATTCAGCATTTTAAGAAGGTGTCTTATCATCTTTATGCAGATGATGTTCAAATTTATTGCTCTTTTAATGACCCTGAGTTCCATTTTTTAGCTTCATTGTTAGAGTGCTTGTCATCCATCAAGAACTGGTTTAACAGTAACTATCCTCATATAAACTCTAATAAGACTGAAGTGCTGATTATTGCGCCTGATAATAAGATCCCGTCAATCAGACAACGCCTTGGTTCATTGGGCTCCTCTGTCCAGTCGAGCCTCAGAAACCTTGGTGTTGTGTTTGATCAGAATGTGTCTCTTGATTGCCATGTAAGACAGGTGGTGAAAAAATTGTTTTTATCATCTGAGGAATATTTCTAAATTAAGGCAAATGTTATCAAAGGTTGACCTGGAGATGATTATCCATGCTTTTATCTCTGCACGTCTTGATTACTGTAATTCCCTTCTTATCGGTTGCAATAAGTCAACTGTAAATCGTCTCCAGATTGTGCAGAATGCTGCAGCGAGGCTTTTAACAGGAATCCCTAGAAGAGCTCATATTATGCCCGTCTTATTTTCACTTCACTGGTTACCAGTCAGGTTTAGAA
>NW_018128072.1:411382-421186 GCF_001952655.1 Monopterus albus
TTACTTACTTACTTACTTACTTACTTACTTTAGAAACACCATGCTGAACAGTGAGCTTTTGGGAGGCTGGTAGGAGGATTTTGTTACCTTTGGACAGAGTCAGGCTATAACAGCTGCTGGCTGTAGCTTCATCTTTATTTTACAGATAGAGTGGCGAGAAAGTGAATAAGCTTATTCCACACAATGTGGAAATTTAAATGATTTAATAATACAATCTCTTAAGTCCTCACAATTGTTGGTCATATTTTTGTGCTCCTCTAAAACCTGTCATTCTGCTGTTCTACTACAACACTCAGTCATTTTAATACTGAAATTTTTTATTGATTAATTGCATAGTCATTCAACAGAAATCATTAAATCACGGATTGATCATTTAAGTTATTCTTCAAGTAAAAAATGGCAAACATATTTTGATACCTGAGTAATATGATTGTGTTTAACCACTAGCAATGTGAAGACATCACTTTGGGAACTTGTATTAGGCATTTGTTTCTATTTTCTGACATCTTATGCACAAAAAAATCATTTCATTGACAAATCATGAAAAGTAATAATGAACACCATTTTCTAGCAGCCCTGGTTGTAAGTAAATAAATGGCTGATATTCAGCAGTTTTCGGGAGTAAAAACTGTTTGCTTCACTCTGCACTCAGCTGGTTCACAGCAGAACATGCTGTAACTGTCCCCCTCTGTTCTTGTTAAGGCGTGCACCATTGCCCTTGGCAATGCGTGGACGTAGAGCATTGGTTGATGACTTCTCATTGGAGAACTCCGACTCAGAGGAGCCCCCTGCCTCGCTGAACCCCTTCTCTGGACTCCCTGGTACCCTGACTCCCTCCTCAGAAAACAGCCTCGATCCTCCACCGCCCTACAGCATCAACAACACAGAGTGACACCCACAAACTCAGTTATATACATAACTTACACAAACACACATGCATTGGCCTCTCACAGCCTGGATTACTCAGGGGTGACAGAGTGACATGCACACAGTACATAACAACGCTGTAGTTTCTAGAAGTAAATGAACAGTCATTTAGGATGCATACACCAACTATAAAACAACCTCACAGAGATATTGATGCTCCTCAAGATTTTTGCCTTGTTTTTTATCAACAAGTACAGAAAATGTATAGAAATGAGATTTTACAAAAAGGCAACTGAAATTAATTTTTATTTTGTAACAAACTGTGACATAAAAAGCGACTTAACAAAGACTGGATATTTCTACATTACTTAACAGCTTTGTAATACACCTCTGAAACTACATCTCCCAGAGTTCCGAGGGGAAAGTGAATTATTATCATCTAATTTCTTAGAGGTGGTTCTGTCTTTTACATTAAGAGGTATTTCAAAACAATGCCTTGTTTAACCCTGTGATGAGGATTGAATACATTTACAGTCTGATTAAACAAAGAGCTGCTGGAGAGTGAAAGTACTTTTCTGAAAGGTGTTAAGGCAAATACCATATATTAATGTTACAAAAAAAAGCAAACAAGAGAAGTCAAATACATACATGGAGTGTTTATTTCACCTTCTGTATGTATTTCAAGCAAATGTAATTTCTGACATCTTCATATGTCAGTTGACTTAAAAAAATTAAAGCTGGAATAAACTGGAAAATAGACAAAACTGTGAAGGACAGATAATACTGTATGAGTACAATGGCCAACATTTTTGTTGGGTTAACAAAAGAAAACTGGCAGTTAGTAACCAATATTTAATCAAACTTCCCAGAAATTAGTAAGCCTTAGAATAAGTTACTAGATATATCAATGTGATTTTCATATCACGCTGGTCACAGCTGTAGTACATTTGGCTACATCCAGTCATACTCGCTGTGTTAAGGTTGTATTAAATGATAAATCCTTTATCTGTAGATTAGAAACAGTAAGTTGTTGGACAATGCACTTGGTAGAATTACACACAGTAGTTTCTTTAAATAAAGTCCTAACATATTGCCTCAAAAATTTGAATTTGTATAATTGACATCAAACATGAACTTATCATCACTGGTTATCTTCTGTTTGACTCTGTCTTGTGAGGAAGCTTCTTAGTCTGGTTGCTTCTGTTCCTACTGGCACTGATGACAGAATGGACTGGGTCATGTTCTTGGTTCAGACTTGTTTCAGTCAGCATTATAGCATCAGGTCTCCTAGGTGAGTTTTTGCATGGATGATGTAATTGCTGGTGTAGCCACATAACTACTACTGTTTTAATTAAACTTTTTGTTGGTTTAGGCTGATAAACACATCACATTTTATTTTGACAAGCATCTTAGCATTGTAATTTTGATTTTTACTCATTAACTGCTGATACTAATTACTGATCAAACAAACCTTTTGTGTTTAACCAAATGTTGGGCATATGGATGAGAAAAAGGGACTCCAATGTGTAGTAAATGTAGAGTAGCTGTAGAGTAAGTGGATGACAGGAGTAGAGTCTTGTCAGGTTTTCACCTTCCTGTATAGAATCAGTCTTTGCTCTCAGTCCCTGTGTAGAAGATGGTAGGATAAGCTGAGCATGAGACTCAGAGCATTTTAGATACTAGTAGCATTAGATAGAACATGACAGTGGAAGCACTGAGGAATGAATTTTATGAAACAAGCAACAAGTTGAGCAAAGGTTTTTTTTTGTTTGTTTTGTTTTGTTTTGTGTTTTTTTTTTTTACCCAAGCTATTGAAACTCAAAATGACTTTATGTGTATATGGTGTAAACAAGATACAACCAGATCATTTTTTGATAATGACCCAGTTGTGAAACCTGGTTTTAAAGAACTTGTAAAGCATGATTTATTTATTGTTTTACCTATGGTCTTTATTTTGTTTCCATTTATGACCTTCAGCACCTATTTGCTTGACACAGCTTTAAGTATGACCAGGAAGTTAATGTTTTTAATGCATTTTGGTAAATGCACTTACCTGCTGTCTTGCAGAAGTTACATGTGAAAATTAATACCACTCTTAATCCTGTAAAGCCTGACACATCAAAAATAGCCAGAACATTATAATTTTTAGAACTGAGATGTTTATTAAACCTTTTAACAAAATCCAAAAGAAAATTCAAGATTTTTATTTGCCATTTATGCAAAGATAGACAGTCCAGGCATATAGGAATAAATGTGCCATATTATCTTGTTTATTTTTATTTATTTATTTGTATCACATTTGATACATAGGGCATTTTTGCCAATTTTTTTTTGCTCAGAAACTCACGTAGCAAATATGATACAAATTGTTTTATAGGGTTAAGTCCATGCATATGCTACGCTAGCCAGCAGTCAACTGGCTTAGCTTAGCATAAAGACTGGAAACTGCAGGAAGCAGTTATTCTGGCTTTGACCAAAGGTAAAAAAACAAAAACATCTACCAGTAATTTTAAAGCTTGTTATAACTTGTTTGATTAATCCACACAAAACCAAAGTGTAAAAAGGAGAAAATGCTGATTAAGTTAATAAGATTTTACTTATTAATTTGTGAGTTTTAGAGATGCTGGTAGGGCAGTCTAGCTCTTTCCCCCTGCTTTCAGTCTTTATGCTAAGCTAACTGACTGCCGGTTGTAGCTTGATAATTATAGCGCATCAATATTTTCATCTAACTCTTGACAAGAAACTGAATAAGCCTATTTCCCAAAATGCCAAACAATTCTTTTAATGGACTGAACCATACGTTACTGACACTTTAACTTTCAATTGTAGCTAAATAAAGATAAAGATTGTCTTGCTAAAATCACAAAAGTTTTTTTTTTTTAATTCTTGATATACTGTATAACTCTATTAAATGGCAAAGGATAAATGATCCTGTTGGTGTATTGTTGGTTACAATCAGTACAGTGGTTTGTTATTACTGCTCCCTGTTTCTACTGTTTATGGTTGATATTGCACTGACAAAAAAAAGAACAATTTGTGTGTGTGGCATTCAACAGGCCTGATGTATTTTCCGCTTTTTTTCATTCCATGCCGGGTTCACCATGATTCTCAGTTAGTGTCAGGTGAAGAAAGATCAAACTATAAGGGTCAAGAAAGAGTTTGACTACTGATAACATATATTTAACACTCTTTTAACAGTTTTATCTTTCACAGTTATTTTAGCAATATGCAAAAGATTTTGTTTTAATTTGTTTTTTAAGATATTGTGTAAATGCTGCACTTTACACACTACCAGTGGAGGTAAACACAGCTAGACATTTTCAGTACAGTGTCAGTTTCAAAGAGGCCAACAAAGCATTAAGCCGAATGAGCTGGCATCGCATCATTATGATGCAGTCTGTCTCTTAAATTAAATATTGTAATCACAAAAAGTCATATAAATGCCTTGACAGACCAAAATCATAGATTGAACCACTGGAACAGGAACAGATCAGGTCTGTTCACCCGTAGCAAGAGACGAGGCTGGTGCTTCTCTGGGGTGTTATTTCTGTGTGTGTGTCTATGGCTTCTGTGGAACTTGAAACGGTTTAGAAATGCATTTTATTGTTTTAGCCTTTCAAAACATCTGACTGGGGGTTAACTTTAATACATGTCATTGGTTTGGATCTTTGTGTGTCTCTGTGTTTCTTTGTGTAGGTTGGGCGTCCACACACACACACACACACACAAAGCATTAATGCTCATGCAAAAATACATATATCTACAACAAACAGGATTTATGAGAACTACGCCACCACATTTATCTTTTTTATTCACATTAAAGATGTCTTGCAGCAGTTTAGCATTTTATTGTCGAGACAATACTATGGAGATTAAAACAGATTCAGACTCACACACACCTCAAATAACAGTTGAACACTTACACATATACAGTATACACTGATTGGTGCAAAAGGGAGCAAAATTAATTATTTCATACATTTATTTCAAATTTATTTTAAATTTCAAAATAAATAATTCCTGTTTAAATCTCAAGCAAATATTTTAATTTATTGTAATTATGATATAAATACAAATTTGAATTAGAAAGCCAAAATGTTTTGAGAAAAATGTAAGTGTGCCCTCTGTAAATGCTGTAAACAAGTTTAAAAAATGTTAGCTGCTGAAATGAAACTGTGGCTTTAATGACTGTTAGTTTAATAAAAATGACCAACAGCAGTTATTTTATTTTTAACAGTTGGTGCTAAAAGCGTGTTCGAAGCATAACACAAAAGCTCCATTCTGCAGTGCTTCTCCCTCTAATAAAACACTAATTTAGAGACCCATTAAGGAACGGTCTAATAATACAGTATAGTCATCACTCTGAGGAATGAATTATTGTTTTAGAGACAAAATGGCAAAAGATTCAAAGAATCCTTGGGCTTTGTGGCACATGTAAGAAATGCGGAGAGAGGAAAAACTCTGGGACTTCTGGAAAAAAGATACAGGAAATAAATTACAAAAGTAGAACCACAAATTAAAAGAACTGACTAATGATGTACACAGTTTTCAATAAGTCATTCTCATTCATATTTTATAATTTCACAGCATTTATAATGATCTTATTGTTTGAGATTTAACCAAACATGTCCAGAAAGATTTGACTGGTAGAATAGATCCTGAAAACGCCTGCTTAGCTTTGACTGTTAAACAGATCTGTAACCATGATCATGCTAATGAAATTTGGTGCGGAGAGTATGAATGATATTTTCACGTTCTACTTTGTTGAGAAAATATACACCCATCTGAACATTTGTTTTTGTGCTGCTATAAAGCATGGAAGATCTCATCTCACCACCTTCTTTATTTGACATTCCCAGCAGAACAACCATGTGGAACCTCATCCGTGGTCAACACACATCCAGAAAAAAAGATCCTAGCTATCAGGTGACTTCCTGTCCACCAGGATATCAGTGAACAGCCAGTCATCTTCATGTGGTGGTGTTGGTACGGGACGTTGCTCGGAATTATGAAGGGGAGCAGAGAATGACTGAGCAATACCCTCAAATGGTGTAAAATTTGTGTTATGCTCACAGTTCGCCCGCATATAGTGACCGTCCTCCTGTGGATGCTGGCATGTCTGCAGCTCTGAGACATTGCAGTAGTAGTTGATCGATGTTAGGAGCTGGTTTTGGGCAATGTCTGAACCTTGGGATGATTTTAAATTGTTGAATTGCCTCTCTGCAGTCTGGTGTACAGTCAGTCCCTGATCTCCATGACAGCTGTACGCACATTCATATCTGTACTCACCTCTTTCACAGTGTAGCTCTTCTGCCTCAGATCTGTTGTTACAGATCCTTTCTGTGAAACTACCCGACTGATCTGAAAATGTCTTATCATCGCCACCACCCTCGTGCCCTACACCACCTGGGCACACGCAGATACTTTCAAAATAGGCCTCCACATCCATGCAGCCTCCTAAGTCATTGTTGCCTTCACTGAATAGATCCATTACATCTGCCCACTGACTTTCTGAAACATCAGCGATGCTCCTCTGAGAATGTGTGTAGGTTGAGATATCTGTGAACATTTGGATGGATAAGTCACAAGAGTCAAAAGACAACACAGAGGGCTCTGAAGAGAAGGACGGAGATATGCCAGAGTCCTGTAGAGCTGTTTGTTCTGAGAGATTGCTGTGTGGCTTCAGTGAGTTATCTTCATAATACTCAGTATGAAATCCCTCAGCTCCATGGTAATAGTCCAGACCTTTTGGGGAGCTCATAAATGAGAATTCAGCCAGTTTGTGATTTCCACTCTCCTTTCTCTGCCTCCTACTGCTCTGGTTGTTCTTTCCAGTGGTGCCGTTGGGGGACTGTGATTTGGGATGCTGCTTCCAAAGATTTCCCGAATCGGACTGTTTTTTTCCACTGACCTCAGTTTGATGTGAGCCAACATCAGTCCTCGAATTTGAGGTGCTGCCTTCCTCTGTATTTTGTAGATGGTCATTTTGATCAGATGTCTCTGGTTTCTGTGACTGCATAGAGGATATGTTTTTTTCCTCCTCGTTAAAATAAAGAGCAGATGCTAGCCGGTGGTTTGCTGCCTCTATGTCTGCAAACTTTCTGTTGAGAGTGATAGAAGAGAGAATAGATGAAATATTAC
Organism: Monopterus albus; assembly: GCF_001952655.1. NCBI lineage: Eukaryota > Metazoa > Chordata > Actinopteri > Synbranchiformes > Synbranchidae > Monopterus > Monopterus albus. The sequence goes on from NW_018128072.1 coordinate 418,391, forward strand.
ACAATCATAGTTTTCAAAATGCCATAAGATGGTGGTTTCCAATCTTTTGACTTGTGTCCCTTTAAAGGAAGAGTTCAGTAGAAATTGAACAATCATGGTTTTATTTTGTGGAACCATTTCTTAGCCAGCTTGCCTGACGACTGTCCAAAGATACCTAAATGTGACTGATCCACTGTTTCCCTCGTTTCCATTTTAAGCTAAGCTAACCTGCTTGACTCCAGCTTCATATTTATTGTACAGTCATGAGACTGGTATTGATCTTTTCATCTCTATCAAAGAATTGAATTACATTTAAAGATGAGGAGGTGAATATTGTCTACTTTTACAAGAATATAGTAACATTTAAAAATAAAATAGTCTCATGTTTTTATCCCTTTTTTCTCTTGGTGAAACACCTCACAGATTTATCTTGGGTGTGACCAACAGTTTGGGAACCACTGCCTCAAGATTCTACCCAGAGCAAACAGTGTTACATTTTAATATAGCCAAGGTTAACTTCAGCGTTCTCTGATGGCACACCTCTGAATCATGTTGTGAAGAAAGCGGCGGTGGTTGACCTGCCGTTTAGATGGCCGGTTCTTCCGGGGTTTCTGCAGGGTCCTCATCATGTGACCTGCTGCTGAAGTTACAAAAGTGTAGAGGTCACGACCCCAAGGGACAACTCGCTCTGAGCCGGGCTCGAGAGTCACAGAGATAGATGGTTGCATGGCTGAAAAGCAAAGGGGATGGGAGTTAAAAGATGATGAGACAAAGACAAAATGAAAGGACAACAAGGTGAGAGAAGGCTAATTTTAGGTTGCTCTCATGTCATTGACTATTGCGTTTTAAGATCCTTAACAGAACACAAGCTGACTATTGCGTTTTAAATCAGATCAGGTGAATTGCACTTTAACATAAATTTCAAGGAATTATTTCTTTCATAGCCATTTATCATACACTTTGATCTTCTAAAGCAGCATCAACAGCACGAGGAAGCTCCCTAGAAAATAAACCAGCTTAAAAAATTGTTGTAAATGAGATTGTCATTGTAACTAGTACATTTACTTGAATACTGTACTCTACCACACCTTTTGAGGTACTTGTACTTTACTTTAGTATTTCCATTTTATGCCACTTTATACTTCACATTTCAGAGTACAGTACTGTACTTTTTAATCAATTACATTTATTTCACAGCTGTAGTTACTAGTTAATATATACATGCAGTTATTATATGTAAAACCTATGTTGAGCATAATTTCTGCTTACACATTAATGCCAAAATACAAATCAAATAATATATACTTACATAAGAACACAAAATTGTCTTTTCTGCACAACAAATACATGAACTTTTTTAGGGTTTTTATGTGTAATGGTGTATTTCTATATTATGATAATTTTTTCTTTTTTAGTTATGTAAAGGATCCGAGTACAGCTTCCTCCACTATCTGTAATTGAAGTTATGGTAGATCAATAAATTGGAGACATAACAGCTTAATGTTATGTCTAGGTTATTACTCATTTCACCCATATAAAAAATAAACTAGAGAATGATTCTTACCTTTCCCTTTCTCAGGCTGCTCTGCTGCTTCTTATGTTTCTAACTGCTCTGAGGACTGAGGAGGCAGACTGCTTCAGAGACAGAGGTGTGGTCATTAAATTGCTGATGTGTGTCTGTCCCTGTATTGTGGGTGCACAAATTAAGTCAAGGGACATCAATGCTCAATGCAAATGTGCAAATTCCAATTTTCCCAGCAGTATGGATGGAATCCAGCTTGACAAGGGGAAGGAGAGGACGTGAGACACGATGAGAGGCTCTGAGAAGAAAGAGGCAATTATCTGAGAAGTCATCCGCCCATGAAGGTGTGGGCACATGTCTCCATTGTGTGCCACACTAAAGGCAGCTTGTTAAATACTGGGAGACACAAACACATCAGTTGAGGTGGTTAACAAGCCCTTAATTGATCAACTTAAACTCTGACCCTAATTATCACATTCTCAGTGGGAAGAGCTAAGGTGGTTGCTAGTAGCTTTAATTGACCTTTGCAATTCAATAGTGCACCTTCCAAGAACAGAATTTTACATATCTATGGTAGCAGGTGGGCGAAAAGGCTGTCCTTTTGACAAAGCTGAAAGAGCGAGATAGAGAGCAATAAAGTCCAAGTTTTATATAAATGTTTTTATCCTCCACGAATTTATTGGTATATTTTGCTGTGAATGATAAAAATGTCCCAATCTTGACTTTCTATTGAGATTTATTTTCTTTTTCCTCACATAATTGCATAATCTTATTTTTGATTTGTTTGTTTTTTTTGTTTGCTATGTTTTTACATTCTTCTTTGTTACCTGTTTACTTTTTTCTTTTTTTTGTTTTTCAAATTTGGAACAACAGGTGGCATAACAGATATACAGCATATGCATTCAAATTTTCTCCTTCTTCAGTATTTTGTTATATGAACATGATCTACTGTACTTTAACAAATTCTAGTCAAAAATATTTTCTTCATTTTTTTATTGAATATATTTCCTGAACAGTTTCAAATCCTGGCTGTTTTCCTGAATATATATAAACATACTGTATATGTGTCTGTGTGTGTGTATAATAATTCCCTGAAGGTTAGTCTGGTGAAAAATGACATTTGCTTTGTGGCATTTAGTCACGGATTAATTTTGACTTACTTACAAAAACTCCATGTACATTTAAGTATCTGAGGTGGTTTTCATGATGCATTTTACTGTCAGCCCCTTTCTGTGAAATCACATGAGCCTTAAACCAAAAGAGAAAATGCAGCCAACAGGATAAAAGGAAGGGTG
>NW_018128072.1:421352-421942 GCF_001952655.1 Monopterus albus
ACTGATGAATCCTGGGGATACCATCAGAAGCTCTGCACACTGGTAGCTCCATGGTTTTTTAAAAACATAGGTAAAATTAACATACTGTATCAGTCTATGATGGCTATATGGAAATACAATCATACATTGTGGCTGAAAATCAATCTTAGACAAAGCAGCAAGAACCTGATGAAGATTATATTTAGTAACAAGGTCTTTCTACTTAAAGCCAGGAGAAGTTGTTGGTTTCTAAAAGGCATGCACTACCAGAATTTTTTTTTAAGGAGCTTGGGAACTTCATATACAGGTCAAGGTTACATTTAAGTTAGTGCAGCTTGAATTATACAGTATATTGAATGTTATGCTGGTTTATATAAAAGCAAAATTAGCCAGCTGGATTTTTGAAGGGACTTTGGTCATTTATCAGAAAAAGACATGAGCTTATAAAAGTGAAACAGCGTGCGCTGTAATTGGTGCTGAAGAGAAGAACCCTGAACAACTTTTGACTTCAGAATCTGAAACACTGACCTCGGCATCGACCCGTCCATCAATAAACAATCTGCAGAAACAAGCTTTCGTTTCATGTAGTTTTCAATATACATTTATTTCAG
>NW_018128072.1:429203-501192 GCF_001952655.1 Monopterus albus
ATCACAGTTGCGGTTGTAGTGTAGAGGTTTTGGAGTTGTCTTAACTGGGTTTCTTGCTTTAGTAAAAATGGTATTCACCCTGAATACGCGAAATACCTCTCTCTCTGTAATGCCACACTTTATTATATTGCGTTTTTGTATAGCATTGATGGTTTCTATAATTGCGACGTACAGTAGTGGTATTAAGAGGTGAATTAAGTCGGGTAAGTCTCCACTGAAGGCCCAGGTACCAAATGCACGGCCCGCCACTGAGTAGTAGTAGTACATTGTATCACATGCATGTACTACGACTAACACATTTCTACTATACCGGATCTAAGTTCTTTCACATTGTTGGCAATTTTTACTCAAGCCCCTTGTGTGTAACAACTCATTGTATCTCCTTTCTTTGCTCTGATAAAATGAAGATTGTGTGCATTGCCTGGCACTTTTCTCAAAGGCAGGAAGCAGTGCTGCAGCAGTGGCATCTATTTATAGTGACACCACATGTGTTTCTGACCAGAGCGCAGCACAGCTAACCTTGTGGTGTGGTCTCAACTTCACTCAGTTGGAAAAATCTGTGGTAAGTGACACTTACTGTTTTAGGGGGGAATTACTCCAGTGACTTTGAGAGGTAACTCATTGTGTCATAAAAACTGTGTGCAATGTGCTCAGGACTAGGACAAATTCAGAATAATAACTATTCAGCCTGAGTTTTTCTCATGCCCTCTCTGCTGTCTACTGCACATTTGTGCTCTGTTGCTCACTTCTTTAATATTTCTGACGTGTTATTTTCTCAGAGTTCCCTAAAGGCTGATAAAGGTCTTATCACACATTCTCAGCAACAGTGGCAGAACTTTGACCTGTAACAAAACCCTCCTCACTTAATAGATTTACTTCAGCTCCTCCTTGTCCAACAGAAAAGAGAAAATATCCCTTATTGTTGGAAATTTTACAGGAGGGTTAGAGTGGCTTAAGACATAGCAGTGATCATTTTCTATATGTAGTCTTTGTTCATTAAAAAAAATCATTGTAGAGCAGTGGTACCCATGTTATAAACTCAGCTTCTCTCTCCGATCAGGTTGGCACTATGAACCGAGCCTGGGCTGTATTCAAGGCTCACCCATACATCAGTAACGTGCTAGGATACACAATGCTGTTTGCTTCTGCTGACATCATACAGCAGAGTGTGCTGGGTGGGAAACCTGTGTCAGGATCCACATCAGAGGATTCAGCTGGCATCGACTGGAGTCAGACGGCTCGAGTGGCAACTGTCGGTTTTTGTTTTCATGCCAACTTCAACTACCACTGGTTCAGAGGGCTGGAGAGGATGCTGCCAGGAGGTGGAGTAAAGGCAGTGACAGGGAAAGTTGTGGTGGATCAGCTGATCGCAGGTCCCCTCACCATCAGTGCTTTTTATATTGGTATGTGTTGCAGTGAGTATATAAATTCTTCATTGTGCTTATTTTTTTCTACTAATATCTGTCTACCTTTATGTTTTAGGTTTGAGTTTACTAGAAAACAAAGAGGATTTGCTTGAAACCTGGAGACAGAAATTCTGGACATCTTACAAGGTACATAATGAAGTCAGAGGTTGTTTGTGTTAAACTAAATAATAAAAATGATTGCAACATGCTCAGAATAATGTGTCTGTCTATCTGTGCATGTCTTTAGGCTGGAGTAATATTTTGGTCAACAATGCAGGTGAGATATTCTTGTATCATTATTATGTACTCGGTGGCAGCACACACAGATTCATGCATATGCACACCTGTAGAATGACTGCATATATTTTGTTTGCTTTCATCATCTCAGGCAGTGAACTTTGCTCTGGTTCCACCTGTGGCACGGACAGCGTTTGTGGGAGGCATCGCATTGACTTTCACAATCTTCCTCTGTCACTTCAGACAGCAGCATGACTGCAAACTCAAATAAAACTGAAATCCTCAGCTCTGTGATTGGAGTTTTTGTTAGATAATGACAATAGTTGAGACTTATTTAAAAACAGAATTTTAGTAGCAGAGTCATTAGATTTACAGAGAACACCAGGAAGGGATCCTAAATAAGACAAATCTTACATCTTAGCCCACATGAATTATTGTTCAGATGTGGTGTGTTTTTATCTGATTTTAACTTCCCTGTCTCCCCAAGACAATGATGTACATACAGTATGCAGGTGTCAGATACAATCATGCAACTCATTTAATCATCCTACTGAAACTCTTGTTTTGGCTATTAAAATAAAAGATTTACTTTTTGTTCATATATTGGGAATAAGTAAAACATATTAAAAAAAAATTAAAATGATTATATTCTAAGGTGACACACGCTGCTTATCACAGAAGAAAGTGCGAGCAATAGTCTCAACTCCCAAGCCAGTGAATAAGAAACAAATGAGGACATTCATGGGCATGGCGGGGTACTGCAGGCCCTGGATCAATGACTTTGCAGCTATGACCCGGCCTTTGTATGACATGATGTTGGCCCAGAGCCCAGAGCCTTTGGAGTGGACTCAGGAAGCAGAAGCAGCGTTTGCAGACACTAAGCATGCTTTGCTCTCAGCACCAGCCCTTGGTTTACCTGACTACAAGAAGCCTTTCCACCTGTATGTGCATGAGTCACATGGTTTTGCACAAACTGTCTTGACACAGCAGCACGGCAGTGCTAAACGACCTGTTGGCTATTTTTCCACCAGACTTGATCCCACAGAGCGGGGATTTCCTCCATGTCTCAGAGCTGTTGCAGCAGCAGTCTATGCAGTGGAAGTCACATCTGACCTGGTCTTGTCCCATGAATGTCATCTGTATGTTGCCCATTCGGTGCATGCAATGTTGTTAAGAGCAGGAACTTAGCATTTCTCAGCGGCAAGACAAAGTAGATATGAATTGGCATTAACATCCTTACCTAATATCATTATTCACAGATCACCACCTTTGAATCCTGCTAGCATGTTACCAACATCAGAAGATGGAGAGCCACATGATTGTTGTGCTGTGGTACAAGAAACATACACTGGTCGTTCTGACATGTTTGACACACCTTTACCACTCAGTGATGATCCCATAGTGTATTTTACAGATGGCAGTTCATCCAAGAACCTGCAGGGAACTCTGAATACAGGTTATGCAGTTGTTACGCAGTCAGAAGTTGTTGAATCAGGAAAGTTACCTAATCATTTTTCAGTTTAGCAGGCAGAGCTGCATGCATTAACAAGAGCTTGTCATTTGGCTACAGGACAAAATGTTACTATTTACACAGACTCACGCTATGCTCATGGTGTTGCACATGATTTTGGTAGTATTTGGAAGCATAGAGGTTATTTGACTGCAGCTGGTACTCCTATTAAGAATGGTCCACAAGTTAAAGAGCTCATGGATTCATTGATTTTGCCAAGCAAATTAGCTATAGTAAAATGTGAAGCACACACTAACAAAAATGATTTTGTTTCTTTAGGAAATGCCTTTGCTGATTCAGTTGCTAAACAGGCAGCACAACAAGGGGATGATGCAGTAGTTAAACAAGCTGCCAGAGCAGTAGCTCAACAGCCCCTAGCCCAAAAGTACGATGTAGGACTGATGCAGGCACAAGCGTCAGCGGAGGAAAAAGCTAGGTGGCAGCAACAAGGTTGTATGTTTGTAAATAATTTGTGGATTTCACCAGCAGGACAAGTTGTGTGTTACCTTATATTGTTAAGCTTGTGCACGGTGCTGCGCATGTGCACAAAGGGGGGATGCAGGACATATTTTTGCGCACCTGGTATCATGATAGTATAGCAAAGGCATGCGCAGACTGGACAGAACAATGTGTCATTTGTCAACAGTACAATGTAGGGAGAGCAGTTAAGGTCCAAAGGGGGGCGCACCCCAGGCCAGAGGGCCCTTTTGTAAATATGCAGCATCAGGAGAGATATATGATCCAAACATTAACACACAAGGAAATACTGACAGGGACATTATTATAGCCACAGGTGATGAAACTAGAAAAGTGGTAAATTTGACTGAGGGAGGTATAAGAGAACACCAAATACCCCCCATAGTCAATATAGCTAAAGTTAGTAAGGTAATCATATGTGCAGGTGTATGACTTCTCTCCATGCATGAAATAAAGAATTATTTGAAGCTACTCTCCAGTCTCCAGACATCTTTATTGGGTCCTGCCCCGTTCCCACTACCACAGGGTCAAATCTAAGGCACTTTAAAACAGTGAGTGAAGGAAGCAAATAAAAATACTACAAGAACACAATATAATGCAGAGACTAAATATGCTATGTGGGAGCCGTGGAGTGCAAATACATGAGATACATGAGATTTTATAAATTATATTTATTTTTTTCATAACTTAAGGACTCAACAGTACAAATTAATGAAATAAATCAAAATCGTCCTTTAAATTCTCAGTAATAGGCTGTAAATCTCTCTTGCTATTTCTACCACTGGAGGCACCATCCTACATTCTCAAAGTAGTTTAGCTTTGGCCAACAGGAAGTGAACACTTAGTAACCAATCAGAAACCCGAAAGTTCTGAGCACTGTTTATCGCGAGACCTCGACTCTTCCTTTTCCCTTTTCGCTCTGATTACAAGATGGTAGGTGCTTCTAGTACATAATTTCACACATGATAGTTTGAGTATCCAAGGTCATCTAGTGATTTAAAGAAACTAGTCTTCTTATTTCCAAGCTGCACTGGTTGTAAACATGATTTACGTTACACTGCTGTCATGATTTTGTGTTATTTGGCCACCTAGTTCATATTAGCTTACCCTTCCTTCGTACCGACTTCAGTGCTATACAGATAGCGGCTTCACGCCTTGAGGCTGATTTGAAGCGCGGTTCGGGGGTAGTTAAAAATGCGGAATGTTACGTGTAAAGAATTTATATTTTACCAAAGTCTGCCTGTGTTCGATCATACATTAAGTGAAGGCTTTTTTGCTGTGCCATTCATGATAGCAGTTAGCTGTGGAGTGCCAACGTGTGAACCGGCCTCTGGCAAATGTTAAGCTGAGATTTTAATGTAAAAGTTTATTTGGTGACGTTAGTGAGTCTGCTTATAGTTTGTTTTATTAAGCGTGTGGCTTGTCACAGTGCAATGGATGAAAGGTGGAGCCTGGATGTAAGAGATGTCATGTTTTTGAGGTGAAGCTTAGGTGTTAGCGTGTTCCTGTTTGCTTTTCAAGGGAGTTGACATCAGGCACAACAAGGACCGTAAGGTGCACAGGAAAGAGCCAAAGAGCCAGGATATCTATCTGAGGCTCCTTGTCAAGGTAATTATATATACACATGGGTTAATCATTGGAATAATAACACCAGTAATAGTAGTAATTGTCAGCTCAACTTTCCTGCTGGGTCTGTGCAGTTGTACAGGTTCCTGGCTCGTCGCTCCAATGCTCCCTTCAACAAGGTTGTCCTGAGGAGGCTCTTCATGAGCAGAACCAACAGGCCTCCCATCTCCATCTCTCGCCTGGTCAGTCTCATTTCTCTCACCCAGTCCACCACTAATGAATTCCGTGTTTGTCCTCAGTGGAGTTAGTTTTATTGTTTAAGCCTATTGTAATATGGAACAAGTTCTTTTTTTTGACAGTGGAATGTAATTTTGACAAGGCACACTCACAGAACTGTTTCAGCATCAGTTGGGTGACATTAAGATTCAGTATGATCAATGTTTTTAGGGACGCACTAGTGATGTGACAGATCCACATCATGTTGCTTCTGTGTCAATGTCTAAAATTCTGTGTTTCTGTAATCAGTTTAATTTCTTTAGTCAGTGGACAAACTAAGTGCCACAGCATTCCTGACCTCACACAAAAATAATCAGATGAGTTCTGTGCAGTGAGTCCCAGAAATTAAATCTGGGGAAAAGAGAGAACTGGTATCCAAGAAGTACTTTGTATGTCAGATACACTTAGTTGAGATATTGGTAGAACTATAGTTGTATTGGTGCATCCTTAGTTGTTGTTTATATGGTTGTAGTTTATATATCGTCTGTAATTGACACTTGGTGTTCACTTGTTCAGACATTTGTTTTTTCATATTGAGTTTCTGACTTTGCTTCCCCTTTCCCAGATCCGTAAGATGAAGATGCCTGGTCGTGACAACAAAATTGCTGTTGTTGTGGGAACAGTCACTGATGATGTCAGGATTCAAGATATCCCCAAGCTCAAGGTAATGCCTCCTTTGTAGAGCAGCAGAATTCACCCACTGCTGTATTTTTCCCCTGAAAGATACCCTTCTGTGCACCAAGAATCTCCCTACAGTACTGCAAAGCTGTTGGCAAACTCATGTCGTGTTTGTCCCACAGATCTGTGCTCTGAGGGTAACCGATGGTGCCCGGCGCAGAATCCTGAAGGCAGGCGGTCAGGTGATGACCTTTGACCAACTGGCTTTGGCTACTCCCAGAGGACATGGTACAGTGCTGCTGTCAGGTAAGTAAACATGAATTAATTTCCTAACTATAATACAATTTGCAATTGCAGAAGCTAATGTAAGCAGTTATTGTTGACAGCGCTTCAAGCACCACACACTTTACAAAAACAATGAAAAACACTTGAGTCCACACGTTCGCTGCGTCATGTAGCTTAGACTTTTGTATGTGCGTATTAGGAGTGCTTGCAGCATGTACATGACTGCTGCACCTCAATTTAAGCTGCCTAAAAATGTTTTAGCAAAGTCAAAAATAAGATTTCAATGTAGTGCTGTGCGTAGCGCACATATTCGCTCAGCCCCCTTTCCCGCTCTTATTTGCCTCACACACACGCACACAAACGCATGACAACAGGCAATCTGTGAATAGCTTATCTTTTCTGTGTTTGCTTTTATAACACAACTCTGTCAGTTGCCTTTTCTAATGTTATTACTGTAGCAAGCTAGTAAGGCTGGCTAAGCTAGCATTAGAATGCAGCTGTTGCAGAGGTTAGCACACTGTATATAGCATGGATGTATATGGGCTGCTCTGCAAGTGGATAAAGTTAATGCTAATTCCTAAACTCTTGACACTGAATTTTTGCCTTTTCAGTTCAAAGGAATATCGAAAAATACACGTGGGAAAGCTTATCGGTCTGATCAGTGTGATTAGTGATCCACTTGATTCATTTTGAATATTTACTGGCTTCAACCGGTGCTACTGGAGCAGCAAGAGAGGGTCAGGAAAAGATAGCTGAAGAGAGGACATGTACAGTAGGAGAGGGGGAGGGCAGCAGCCAACATGCTGCTTCTGTGAGAGAGCTATTGCAGAACAGCACAACAGTAAGCACAGAGGCTCAACAGCTACTACCTTTTTTCCCCCAACTGTCCATGCCCTATCCACTGCTGATTACCTGGATCAGGTGTGTTCAGTCAGTCAGAAGCTGGAAGATACCATCTTAGATGAAGATGGAGTGAGGAAAGACAAAGTGAATAGGTATTTGCCGGACTTGCCCGTCCCTGCTCTATAGTATTACTATATATTAGATTAGATTCAACTTTGTTGTCGTTACCCATGTACAAGTACAAGGCAATGAAATGCAGTTTAGCATCTAACCAGAAGTGCAATAACAGCATTGAAGAGTGCACAGTATCTACAATATGAACAGTCAGAACTAATTTACCAATTAATATGTACAGTTGATATTTACAGTAAGATATACAACAATATGATATACAACAGACTATGGATTCACATTACAGTAATGGACAGGTACATTAAGCTTATGGAACACTAGTGCAATGGGATGAGATGGAATGAAACAGTGCAGAATAAGATTATAATTTACATGAGTGAACAGTTCAATGGATGTAAATAGTGCAAAGATAAATATGGAGTGTCTGCATATGAACAGTGTGCAAATGAATACAGGGCAGTATCCTGTGAGTAGAGTATGTGCAAATTAACAGATCACTTCAGTGTTACAGGAAAAACAAGTAGATTAATTCTGTGGAAAACACTGGTTTGTGTATTGTACTTGAATGCTTCAGTTTTAAGTAAATCAGCAAATGAAATATGTTGCTTCCATTAATATTATTAATAAGAAACAATTAATGTGCTATTAACAAGAGCGACCCAGTACAATTTGAGACTTAAACACATTTTTTGATAGTCTGCTTATCGTTGTCAACAAAACACCCCCCAAAATCCAGATATTTTTTGTCGATATCGAACATCCCCATATTGAGAGAATTGTTCTAGTTCTCACTGAACTTACTTAGATCTCTGGCGCAATAAAGTAGAGATGGGCAAACTTATCTTTAAATGTGGTATGTGAAACATTTATGAATGAAAGTTAGATTTTTATACAGAAGCGTAACAGATTTCAGCTGTTAAGCATTGGCATTTACCCTTTTAAGATGGTCTGCAGATTAGTGTTATATTTTGAGATGTTGTATAGCATTTGTAACATCTCGAAATCTGTGACATTTGTTCTCCAGGACCCCGCAAAGCCCGAGAGGTGTACAGGCACTTTGGGAACGCCCCTGGAACCCCTCACAGCCACACCAAGTACGTATACAGTTATGCTGTTAAATGCACAGCAAAATATTTAAGTAAGGCCTTCTTTCCAGTCGGGCTGCCACAGAGGCATGACGAGATGACGACTTTTAACTCTTCTTCTGGAAATTATTTTGACGAGTAGGCTGTCTTGCATTTGCAGATAGAATATAAAATATGTCTTTACACATTCGGCTCTGTGGCATTGTCCGTCCTGCCCTTTTTCTTTTTTGTCGTCTTGTCCTGTTCTTTGTCTCATAAAAGTGACTGGCTGTACCTTCACTGGCTCTTTTGGGGGTCGATGGTTTGATGTTAATCACTAATTATAATGGCTAATCATCAGAAATATCAGTTGGCTCTTTGCTAAGAGTAATTTATCTAGTAATTAAGCTGTTAAGCAGTTTTTCTCTCCCGTTTTTCTAAGTGTCAATACATTCAAGGGTGTCAAATCTGCCTGGTTTGATTTAATCAGTGTTTGATGTTGTTACACATAAGCAGGAGTTGTGGGGTTTGAGAGGGATTGTTTGTTACAAAAGTTATCTTATGTTCTTGTTGATATTCTAATACACAGTACCGTACTTGTTTTAGTGAATTTCACATATAGAGATAAAACAGCTCTTATATGCACCTAATATGTACCTCAACCCTGAAAATTATACATTGTTTACGCCACAGAATTTTTATAACTTAAAATTCCTTTGTAAGTAAAGTAAAAATAAGTGTAAGAAAGATTGGGGAAAGTGTTATCTGCTGAGATGTTCAATTGAATTCAGGCAAAATATATAAATAAATAGAATTGGGAGAAATTTGGAGAAACGATAATTGATAAACTGTACTCTGGATTCTCAAAACTATCTTTTAACAATGCAACAGCCATGCCCTTCTCTATAGATGACAGTTATTATTATTACACAAGATGATCTACATACCGTGCTGTGTTTTATTCAAATACTTCTATATCACATTGAATCTATTGACAAATTTTGGAGTTTTGTTTATTAATTGTTGCTTTATAGTTTTTAGCAGGAGAAACCCACTTCCATTGGGCTCCATTGTACTAGCACTAAGTCACAGCCAATGCTGTGTAGAACACTAAATAATGAGGTAATACTGAAGCTTAATGAAAAAATGTTTTGGTTTTAACTGTGACCCTTAAACCTTTTTATTAATGGAGTGTTAGGTTAGCTCTGTCCTGATTTGTAATGCAACATTGATGTTGAGAAAATAATAAAGCTAAGCTCATATTAGATACAGTACAATGTATATTTGTTTGATCATATTGTATGAATGTTGAGTTTGTTTTGTCATCACTCTCCTTTCTCTTCTCCAGACCCTACGTCCGCTCTAAGGGCAGGAAGTTCGAGAGAGCTCGTGGTCGCAGACCAAGCCGTGGGTACAAGAACTAGACTGTCTTTTTGTTTTCCATGCAGTCTGATAAAAATAAAAGATTGGCTGTACAAAATGAGTTGTCTTGTTGTTTTATTGGAGAGCCAACGCAACCTTGCATATGCATCTTGTCGCTGACATTGTCATAGGCAGTTTTCAGCCCTTATTGAGGCTGTAAGTCAAATCTTGTGATCAATATTGATAGGAGCTGGAATTGGGGGAAAAAAACAACAGAGGAAGTGGTGGTTTGTCAATGATTGGAGAATGTCGGTGGGTGTTGCAATGTTTTCCATCTAGTCATTGGATTTCCTCTCTGCTGCTCAAAGCTGCAGCTCTGCCGCTCCGCGAACTTCCTGCACAGAGCCACAGCTCTCAGAGCTTCCACTGTGTCGACGCGAGAAGGGAGACAACATGAGGTAGCTAACTGTAGGCTTTTTCTTTATGTTTCTGTTGTGCTGTATTAACTTTGCTTTTTCTCATCAGACACTGGCATAAACAGAACTCCTTGAGCTAGCATTATTTGTCTCAGCTTGATAGATCATAGCTAGCTAACGGCATTGGCGTTAGCTTGGATACCTCATAATGAACAAGAGACGTGAAAACGGCAGATGCGGGCTTTTAAGTGTAACCACAGTGAGGTCTAGTGTTTTTCGGATGAATATAATTTAATGGTGTGTTAAGGCGGCGTGAACCTAGATTAAATGTTAAGTAAGGAACTGACAGGTACCGCTAACTGTGTCAGGCTGCAGTTAACGGTTAGCTAACATTTGCGGTCATGTCACCGTGATTTGGCGTTGAATAGTATTCCCGTACAATATTAAGTTCTTTCTGTTGACAACTTCGGATGCTGTAACGCTTATGAAATGGTCTCTTCAGCTTGGCTATGCTAAAACGTTTTAAAGTAAAGCCAGGTTTAGTAAGTTAGCTGGCCAGTAGCGTGTCAACCTGACAGCTAACGGTAACAGTGAAATAAAGCTTTTATTTGAGATAATCGGGGTTAATGATCAACAAGCCTTTAACTCTGCTGTTAAGTAAGTGTGTTACATACCCCGTAGCATACAGTACTGTTCTCGAGTTCAGAGTTTAAGCTAACCGAAACTTGCCCCAGAATACCCCGAAGTCACTCCATATACAGCAGCCTCATTGTGTGGAAACCAAATTAGGCTGCTGATTATTATTTCTGGGTGCCCCCGCCCTGCGTTCCAAGGTCTTAACTTAAGGTGCAACAATGGGCATCACTTAGGCTCTTTTTGTGTGTTTTTATCAGAACAGGACATCATTTGTCTGCACCACAGCTTGCATAATGTTCCCTAGCTGTTATAAAACTTGAAAGAAAGATGTGACGAAATTATTGATTAGCTTCGTAATGAAACTCCAGGAACTGTACTTTGAGGCACCAAAGTCTAATGAGCTGGACTTTGCTGAAGAGGAGTCCAACATTAGTGTACCCTCTTATCTACAGTGTATACACACATTTATATAATAGTAATATCCCTTTATTGTGCTTTTACATTATGTGCAGGGAGACCCTTTGGGAAATGATTAAACTAGTCATTTATATGTAATGCAGTTATGTAAAGTTGCTTGTGAAGAGAGTCCAACGCTCGTTTGATACTGTATATGTATTTAATGATCAGGCCCATTGTAAACCTGCATCTATATTGGGAGAAAGATTGTTAGGCTACATACTAATGTTCCAAAACCTCTAAAACCCAGTGCCATGTAGGTCAGCAATTTGCACAAACTCAATCCCAGACTCAGATTTTTTTTTTTAAGAGACACTATCAACAGATGTTGTTAGAAAAAGCCCTGAATATGAAAATACCAACTCATTGTGGTAATTGTCATGCAGCCTTTCATCCACAATAAAGCCGTGCCTCAGCAAAGCATTTTGAGGATGTGTAATTCTGAGTCATTCTACGCCTCAACAAAGACGTACCAAAGGTCACTGAGAATTATGGATGTTGTATAGTTACTGCCTATAGCTGTAATCTGTTTTTCTTATAACAATTCTTCTCCATACTTGTTGTGTCCTACGTGTGATATTAGGAATATTCTTCGTTGCTCAGTGAAATCCAAGTAAAGTAGAAGCAAAAATGTTTTTATTTATTTGGTTTGGTGTGCTTCCTTCTTTAATGTCAGTCTCTTACGCATCTGCTCTAAAAATACACATTGTTTTTCCACTATTACACTTGATTATTGTCCTTCTTCCATCCTCATACAGGAACAAAGTTCTTTGGGAGGGAACGTGAGGCTTGGCACCAGAACATTACCATGACATGAACCAAGGACCTGCCTGGAGCTGTCTCCTTGTTTGTCTTTTTTGTTGTTGTTCTTGATGTTGTCTAGTGTTAGTCACCTGTCTTACCCAGTGTTCAGGAGTAGATGATGAATTAATGAAGGTGTGTTTTGCTGAGATGAAATTTAAATGAATCACACTACTGGCTAAAGGACTGGCCTAGTCACTCCTCTTATCACTGAGATTGCAGATAGCAACACAGGTATCAAAGGTATATCTTTTGACATTAATTGCATTTCAGCAGCATTTATCTGATGACTTTACAGAAATCTTTACATATGTGTTAATTTAATTAAATTATTGTAGCCTCCTTGTCTAAACAAGGTGTTTTTGTCTTGTTCACGCTCAATAAGTTTTTCAATGCAAGAGTTTTATTTTTGTTCATTTATGTAATTATTTAAAGACTTTATTAATATTGAATAGCTGCTCAGCTGTTTTATATTAACACAATTGGCAGCTTTATGTTGTAATGTAAACTTTTTTTACATATGCACTCTTTGTGAGAAACACTTCTGTTTAAATGACTGATCTTCTAGTAAGAAATTACATTTTTAAGTCATGTTGGTTTTGAATATGTAGAAAATGTGACTATTTGTTTTTCACCTGTAAACTGTAGAAACTGACAGCTTGTCAAGTTAAACTGAATTGACACCACAGGAGCTTTGTAACTGTGATACAAAGACTGATCTTTAGCAGTTCCCATCTTCACTGGAAAAATAGGCTGAACAGAGGAACCTCTGAACTGGAAGTAGTTATTTTTCTTTTCAAATGAAGACTTACTTGTGAGATCGACAGATGGGAACCGAGACTCAGAGCTGATTTATTTTTTATTATTATTAGGTTTTTTTATTCAAGCACTGAGGAAGAATGATTTCCAGGAGATTTCAGGCCTAAAGGTCTCAGACCGATAGTCAGATACATTTCAATTTTCCCTGCAAACCTTGAGAGCTGCCAGACTTTATTCTTGAAACCTCTAACTGTAGAAAAACTCCCTAAAGCTTTTTAGACTTCATTTTCATCTGAAACACTTGGCCCACCTCTGCAGTGAGGATGCGATCCCCAGAACCTTCTTCACCCTGTCCTGGAGAAGCCCTCCTTCATGGCCAGTTTGCCAGCTGGGGATCAGGCAGTAACACCAACAATGACAGCTGCCCCAACAGTCCTGGTGGCCCAGGTGGACTTTCCCACGCTGTCTCCCCTACTCTGGCTCTGGCCTCCAACTATGCCTTGACTCTCACCCACACCCACATACACATCCAGCGCCTGTCACTGCGGCCGGGAAAGGAAGCCCGTCTGCTGCTGCCTTTGTCAGAGCTAGTGGGGTGCAGCTGCCCTCGCATCCCTGCACCCCCTCTCCTGGTGCTGTACTGGTACCCCCCAGGCAAACGACGGAAAGGGGTGTCCCGACGTAGGCAGGTGAGGGCCTACCTGGCAGAAAGCAGGCCTGAAGCTGAGAGGTGGTCGGCTGCTGTGCAGTGTCTGCTCAGAGGGGTGACTGTCACTGCTGACACAGGTGAGTGTGTATCTCACAGGTGGCTTGCTTATTCAGCCTGAGGATGTGTCATGGTTTTTACTTATTACAGGACCATACTGGTGACTAGTAGTCTATACATTTTCTGCACTTCTGTACAACCGTGTACACTGTGTTCTTTTAGCAGTTTTTAAATGAGATGCATTTTCTTACATTTTAGGTAACTTTTACATCAGTATGTCATAATAATCAACTTGTGGAGACCTACAAAATGGCTTCAGATTAAAATTTATTTATGACTAAACACTAGGGCTGTAACTGAGGATTATTTTTAGAACTGATTAATCTTCTACAAAATAGTGGAAATACCAATCACAATTTTCTATAGGGCAAGATGATATCATCAAATGTCTTGTTTTGGCCAAAGCCCAGAGATCTTCAGTTTTATAGATCTAAAAAAAATGGAGAAAAGCTGCAAATGTTCACATTTGAGGACAAATTATTTGGTCATCAAAATAGTTGATTCATTTTACATTGACTAATCAATTTCACTAGTAATTGTGGTTGTAGTGAGCAACATGTTGTCATTAATGATACTGATGTTGCAGCAATGCTAATTTCCTGAGTTTGCTCTGTTTTTATCAAGGAACTTTGCTTTTTGATATGCTTGGTTTTGTTCAGAGAGCAGTACTGATAACAGTGTTCGAAAGATTTACTTTGGCAGACCTAAATGTTTGTCAGTGTTAAGTCTTAAATACCTGTTGTTTACAAGAAAGCACATAACGTTGTCTCATGCCAACTCCTTTGTAAATGCTTACTAAATATAACTTAATATCACAGTGACCGAAGACGTGTCTGTATGTACAGTGAACATATTTTGTCACTGAGTGGACATAGTTCAGAGTTTTTTAGCAAAACAAAGTGGGGCTAATGCTACACTTGAGACTGAGATTTATTGTTCAGAGTTTTTAGTTTGGATTTGTTTTTGTTTGTTTTTATAGCTACATCTTTTACTTCAGTTTACTTATCTAATACTTCTTTTTTCTTTGCCCTTATCTATCTGGCCCACATGGCCTGTATCATTCAGTATCAAAAGAGACAGGGAGGGTGGGACGGCTGCAGTTTACCTCCCCTTCCCATGCACTCAGTAATCAAACAGATAGCAAGGTCCTGTTCATTGTTTATTTTCGCTGTGTGTGCCTCTGCATGCTCCTGCCTTTCTCACTATCGCCTATGCGTCACACACATAACCAGCATCTCCAGTCTTTTCCTGTCTCCTTCCTCTTTTCTACTTTTAACCCTTAATCCTCTATCAGATATTCACTGTCTCGCCTGCTCTTGCTTCATTTATACTGTGTAGCAGTTCATCCTGTTTTCTTCAGTTTTGCCAGTCTTCTGTTTGACCTCTAGTTTATTTTCTGCCTTACGCGTGTAGCCTTCATCCTTCGTTATTTATCTATTACAGCTTTCTTACCCAATCATTTCATTTCTGGATCACTTCCTGTCTTGAATTTGTAAATTTAGATGTTTATGGGCATTAAAGTTGTGGTTAATTGGGTTTTCTGTTGATTTGATTTATTGTAGTTTGTTGCATAATTCAGCTTTATCTGCCATGCAGTCATTCTCCTGTTGGCATCCATTTCTACTATACCAAATTTTGGAGCTAACCTAAGAAGCTATTTATTTATTAAAGGACCATACCTGGGCTGATGAAAAAGTAGAATGTCTCATTTTATTGCTTCGGCACAGTGGTTAGATATATAGTCATTTATCTTTGTCTCCCTGTTTTATGAACTTCTGAGCACCTATTCTTTACCATCAATCTAAATGTTATTTAATGTTAGTTCGGGTGACAGTGTTTTGCATCGTTCATCTATTAGCTTTAGGGGGCTGAAGACTAGCCAGCTAACAATGGGCAAGAGGAGGGGTACGCTATGGATAGATCACCAGTCTATCACAGGGGTGACACATAGAGACAGACAATCACTCACATTCCCAGCTGAGTCTCCAGTTGACCTAACCTGCATATCTTGTGGGAAGCTGCAGTACCTTGAGCAAACCCACACAAGCACTGGGAGAACATGCACACGCCACATACAAAGGCCCGTGTGAAGTAGATCCTGTGAGGTGAAATGAAGGAGGCTCAATTGGTTGAATGCACTCAAGTCCCAGGTTGGGCAACACTATAATGACAAGCTTAGTTTACTCCACAGTTGGCTGGCTTTGAAAATGCTGTGAACCTTTAGTTCCTTTCTTTGTTCTGGACAAAAACTGAGTTTTATCTTATTCATGCTCTTCCTTATTTTATTTTATTTTTTTATACAGAATTTTCCAGAAGTCTGCTACCTCGGCCCAGACGACTACTGCTCTTGGTAAATCCCTTCAGTGGGAGAGGCCAGGCAATGCAGTGCTGTCAGACCCACATCCTGCCAATGATCAGAGAGGCCAGTATCAGCTACAACCTCATACAGACAGGTAAGACTCCACATCAAGGGGCAGATAATAGGTTTACATAGAACATACATATGTAACAGGTGTTAACTAACTATAATGAATGTGTCTCAGAGCGTCACAACCATGCGAGGGAGCTTATCAGAGAGATATCACTCCCAGAGTGGGATGGCATCATCATTGTTTCTGGGGATGGCCTGCTGCATGAGGTGTGTAATGCTTTTGTGAGAGTGCAAATCATGGTGTAAATTAGGGGGTATGAACAAAAAGGAAAGAACTTCTTATGTGTTTTTGTACTAGTGCATGTACAGTGTAAACTCTGTCCACTGATGGGATTTTCTCAATTTCAGTTTTCTCTCTTGTGTTACATAGGTAATTAATGGGCTGATGGATCGTCCTGACTGGGAGCGAGCAATAAAAACACCTGTCGGCGTTCTGCCCTGTGGTTCTGGGAATGCACTGGCTGGCTCCATCAATCACTACGCAGGGTAAGCATGTATCTTATTTGTATTGTAAAGGGGAGTACTGTGTCTTTCGAGTTTCAGTTTCTTCTCAACCACCTTAAAAATGTGGAACCAGACAAAACAAGAAGTGCTGGGATAGTCTTCACTCTTCTCTCTGAATTTTCATATTAAAGCTGATGCTGTCGATAACCTGTTCTGTTGTTGTACACAAGATGTAATCTTAGCATTATAAGGTCTGTCATATCACATATTTGATATGCCATCTTGCAATAGAGTTTTTTGTACTTTGTCTTTAAGGCAAACTAAAAAAGACAAAGACAGATTTGATGAATAAGTTAATTTATTCTATTATAATTATTGAAAACTAGATTAACTTGGTTAATAACTTAAAAAGTTTTGTTCCTTTAAACAATAGAGCACACACTTGTTGTTTTTGACAACAACTGCCTATCTACACCGATTGCACAGTTCACTTTATCTTTAGTAACAAGAGGTCTTGTTATTGGTTTACATCTCCTGTAGGTATGACATGTGCCTTCGGGAGCCCCTCCTTTTGAACTGCTGCTTTTTGCTCTGTCGCGATGGTGTCCAACCCATGGACCTGGTCTCTGTGACGACAAGTCCTGCTCCCTCTAACAACAGTCATACTGCAGCACCCAGGAGACTGTTTTCTTTCCTTTCTGTTGCGTGGGGCTTTGTGTCCGATGTGGACATAGAGAGTGAGAGGTGCGTGTAGTTGCTTATGTTGTAAAAGCATTCACTGTTGGCTTTGGTTATCTAAACATAACTCTAATCTTATAATGTAATGTATAATATTTCTTGTATTCAAAAAAGAATAGCTTTACTTAAATTTTGCTTGTTCCAGGTATCGTGGTCTGGGCTCAGCTCGCTTCACCCTGGGCACCCTGGTGCGCATAGCTTCTCTCCGTTCCTACAAGGGTCGCCTGTCCTACCTGCTGCCCTCTATTGTCCCCACATCACCAGATGCCACACCTCCTCCTCCAAGGAGACCTCTCTCCCGCAGTATCACGGAAGGCCTCGAAGGCTTCTGCCGAACACCCATCCATCGCACCTGCTCTGACATGGGTATCAGTGAACAGAGAAGCCTGCGTAAGGGGGAGGGAGAGAGGGAAAAAGAGGAGAGGCAGCGAGAAAGAGAGAGGAGAAGGGAGAGGGCCAGAGGAGGAGGAACTGGTGTGGTGAGGGCAAGCAGCCTGGCGGAGGACAGAGAGAGGGAGAGAGAGATGGAGATGGAAGCAGAAGAGAGGTCAGGGATGAGTTCAGAATCAAATGAAAGGGATGGATGCAATATCGGGAGGGAAGAAAGGTTGGCAGGGATCAAAGATGAAAAAGAAGATGAGGGAAGAGTAGAGCAGGACTCCAGTGAGATGGAGGAGGAGGATACAGGGAAGGATGGGGAAAGCAGTGGTTCTGTTGAGGGGGAGGGAGCACTGCATGCAAGAGAACTGGGAGAGAGATATGGGGCAGACATCGGGCAAGAGGCAGATGAAGATGGAGAGGGTTGTTTCATTTACCAAGATAACCTTCAGGCAGCCAGACAGGCAGTAAGAAAGAATTCTGCCCCTTCAAGCCAGATAGCCAGCGCTCTTTTCAACCAGCCGCCCAGTCCGCAGATGGAGGCAGATTCTGGCACCTCGTATGGAGTAGAGGATATGAATGGAACCTACTACCCAAAAGAACCCTACCCACTGAACGTTGCTCGAGAGCGAGCTCTCACCATTTCTTCTCCCTTTCGTCACTCTCCTTTCTCATGCAAACCTAAGACACTGGACCAAAACCAGAACGCCTCCAGGCCAAGGCCCCTCTCCCTCCTCCAGCACTCCCACTCAAACTCCCTCCCACCTAAACTCCCCTCCCTGTCTCTTCCTCTTTCTCCCACACCCCCCTCTTCCCCATCTTGTGCCTCCCCACACTCCTCATCCTACCTTGCCCCCCGTCCTAACACCCCAAGCTCCACCTCACCCTCACCCTCTCTACGCACACCGTCCTCGTCATTTAACTTTGAAATTGCTGAGCCAGCAGGACCCCTTAGGAACCGTCCTTTTGGCTCTCTGCCTTCAAATCTCCCTAGGGATGATTTGCTACCCCCCCTCGACCAACCCCTTCCCAACAGAGACTGGGTTACAATTGAAGGGGACTTTGTCCTGGTCCTGGCTCTTTATCAGACCCACCTTGGGGCTGACCTCTATGCTGCACCCCAGGCCAGGTTTGACGATGGGCTGATCCACCTGAGTTTTGTGCGGGCGGGAATTTCCAGAGCCACTCTGCTGAGACTGTTTTTTGCCATGGAAAGAGGAACCCACCACTCTGTCAGCTCACCTTATGTGACCCATGTTTCCTGCAGGGCCTTCAGGTTGCAGCCCCTGTCTACACGAGGAACACTCACTGTGGATGGAGAACTTGTGCCCTATGGGCCGCTTCAAGCCCAGGTCAGAAAAAGAAAAAAACAGTGCTTAGTACTGAATATACTTGTCATGAAGTGCTGTCATCTGTGTGTAGTAACTGCACAAAATCTCCTGTAAAAAAAGTTTACTTTTTTATGCGATCAGAACAGGGATCTGCATTTGTATTTGTCAGTTCCTGTAATATCCAACAACATAGCACTACTTGGCATGTGAGCTCTTAATTAAGAATTGACACTGTGTTTTTGAGAATCGATACAGTATTGCAACACGTAATATCATAATACTCGATATTTTCGTGCACCCCTAGCATGTAGGGTGTCATTCTGTCCTCCAGAAAATCTCTATATTGTGCAAAATTCAATTAGTATTTTTAATTTTGTTTGATCTTTTGATTACTAAGCTGAAAAGTTGATACTTTGTATTTATTGTTTCAGTGATAACTTGATTGTGACTCATTCACATGGTTGACAATGACACGATTATTTTTTCCCAACTTGTAAGGAGATGTGTTATATCTTTAGCTGATGTTCTGTATGCCTCTGCATTACTAATGTATTGATTGCATGCTGGTATTTATCATCAGTAATAAATGTTTTTATGATTTCTCAATACTTCACAGATTCACCCTTCCATGGCTCGTCTCATTGTTGGCGACTCTGGAGTGAAGATTACCAGATTCTAATCAGGGATTGGTTGAGTCGATTGACGGATACTCTACTGAATGATGTGATCTCTGTTGTCATCTGTACTCAGAGGAGGGGGATGTCCAAGAGACTTAAAATACCCTGGATTGCAGAAACTGTTTTTCCTGTGGTTTAATGAAAGGGATGCCCCACCGAGCCACGTGTCGTTGGAGAATGACTGCAGGGATTAATAGCAAATTTGAAAATGGATGAAAAAATGCACCTCATTGCACTGCTGTTGGATTACGCTCAGCGCACCCTGAGAAGCATGAAAACTGCACAGCCTGAAATATCAACATGGATAAACAGTTGAATGTTTATGGGATGTTTTATGCAGATAGTGCATGTGTTGGATGTATACATAGTGGTATGCATGCAGAGAAGCACTACTTAATTTTTGCCTTACAATGACATGGAGAGATTAAATTCAAAGAAAGGTCTTTAAACAAGAAAAAACAAAACATGATACCTACTTGGGCCAGTCCTCATTGAAAACTGTCCCCAGCCCTCTCTTTTCAGTCCCACTCTCAGTGTCTAAATCTCTGAGCATAAAAAAATGTTTGGAAAGGAATGCCTTATCTGACCCCGGAGAGTACATTTGTATTCGTATTGCATAAGAAATCTCATTTTTCTCATCTGTCCACCTATGACAGTGTCTGTCCACTACATAAAAGAAATATTCTTAGATGTATTGGTAGACCCACCTCCTACTGTTATCTTTGAGCACGCTACTCTCCACTCGCTTATGCGTCATTGGAGAAAAATGTTGATTTAAGATACAGTTTAATTACCATTTCATGCAAGTGAGTGCAATGAGATCAAGCTTTTCAGTCGTTACGTGACGATGGAACGGTGACCATTACTAACAGTTTTACAAACTGCCTGTTGTAAGTGGATGCACGATGATAGTCAGTGATATCAGACTTTGCAATATATTGAAACATATAAATGTCTGAACAAAGCAACCTTTGTCAGTTGTTTTAGACTGTTCATTTTCAAGGTATCAAAACCATTAACCGTGAGCAGTACTTTATGTTTATGAAAGTGGAATTAGATGACATTACACATTCTCTGTTAAATAGTAATTTGGGCATTTATTTTGCACAATAACTGGAGATGAAGCAGCACAGAAAACCACAACACTAGGATACATAGTAACATTTAGATACATCTGAAGAGTACCAGTTTTAGTAGCCTAGTCGAGATACTATAATAAATGAATCACATTACATTTCAAGCCTGAACTGGCTTAAATGTTTAGATTAGAACACTCATGGCTTTTGAAAGGCAGGACTGACCAATTACAAAATAATTTATGAACTTTAAAACAACACTGAAATCAGCAGCTCTGTGTTGTGAGGTCACATCAAACTTTTGATTAAAAGTTAAATGAGGAAAAAGTGTATTTGCACTGTGAGAAATCTTCCAGCAACAGAGCCCCTCTGTTGAAGTAAGTTTGATGATGGTTTGGTGTTGAGATGTGAAATCAAACAGCAGACCTCCTGGGAATAGTTATGTTTTAGAAGTTAGTTCTGTTTATTTTAAAAGAACACAAATAATTAGTCTGGAAAAATGCTAGATAATTACATTTGCATGTGCAGTGTCTCAATCATGTCACCATCAACATACTGTATGTCTTGGCCATGCCTGGACAAATCAATGCCTTTGTGTAATAAGCCTGTAAATTCTGGCTGTTGACTGATCATGAACTGTTGAATCGAAAAATGGAGTAAAACTCTTTGTTCACCAGGCTGTTACTTTTCTTTTTTGTTTCCCTTTGAATGCACAATGCAGCTAGTCCACAATTACACTGTGCATACACAGCTACACAGCAGTGTATGACATTTCGAGTCTTGTACCATTGCCAAACAGAAAACCTGATGTACACTTTGACTAGTTTTGCCAATGTTTGATGTTTAAGAAAATACTGAGTTTACCATCCTAAACATTTTGCACTATGGGTGTTATAGACCAATTTGATATGACAAGGTCAGGGTGTGACTCCTCAGTTCATAGTGCCATTAAGATGTCAGTTAGCGTACTGCCTGTATTGAAAATGTAATTATTACTAGAGCAAACAATGTACATTTATATATTGTTTTGAATAAATGTAACAAGTTTGTGTGTAGCAAATCTACTGTACTTTTGTTTGTCACAGCAGTGTGATTTTTCATTTATATTATACAGTCAGAAGTGCTTTTTATATTAAGAGAAGGAAGTTGCTTTTATCAGCGACATTTGACTTTTGATATCTAATGGCATTGTTTAAACCACGGCCTATAGATTAAACAGTTTGTCTGCATTGCAATCAGTCACAATATACTAATAAATAAAGGAGATAACTGCAAATTGTTTCATTATTCCAGTGCCTTGTTCCTTCAGTCCTTCACTTCTCCACTTAAGCAGCTTTACTGTCTCACTCTTGTAGTGACATCTATATATATTAATTTTGATAACACTGTGCAATTTAGACAAAGCTTTTAACCAAAATCCTGTGTGTGAATACTTTTTTAAACTCTGTGGCTTCAGAAAAAAATCCCTAAGCCAGGCAGTGTAATAAAATATGTATAAAAAGCAGCCCTACCACAAGATTCACTTAGTAGCTGTTGTAGGCTTTCAGTTGTATCTTCCTCAGCTGATGATATTACATTTGAAAGCTCCAGAATAGTCACTAAATGCATCTTGATTGTTGTGTCAACTATTGTTTTCAAGTCAAAGGATGAACTTTCAAACCCACCTCTAACCATGGACAAGAACAGCTCAAAATCTTCTCATGATTTAATCTGCAACTAAATGGAAATTGTGGTTCAATTGATTTGTAAAACATGACAATTTGATCTCATTGTATGGTTTGCATTCCCCAGGTCTCCCTGTGTGTCTCACTTCACCTTTGGACCTTCTGTATTTCAAGTCTGAACTATAAATGCCTTCACTCTAAAATGAATATTTTGGATGAAAAGTCCAAAATCTAATTTTGACAAAGTGTATAGCTTGGCCTGTTTTTCTAAACAGTATACCGCTGAAGATATATCAATTCGTACATTACTCAGTTTTCATCATATTAACGTCTAATAGCAATTTATGAATGTATAACTTCATCTTTATGTCTTCTCACAAAATATCACTTGATTGTATTTTGAAAAACATCTTACCGGAAGTAGACTGACGAAATTTCCGGTGTCTCTACCTTCTTTGTCTCCGGGCCAACATTTCGACAGCGAGGATATATTTACACATATATCCGTTTTCTGATATTGAATGACAGTCGATTCTGAAATATTTATGCCTAAAAATAAAGCGCCAAAAATGGATGACCTGGACTACAGTAAGTGGGCTAAGCGGCTATTTTCACAGGCTATCGCTAGCTAAATGTCGCTTGTTGTGTAGCTAGTGGCTCAGTTTATTTACTCAGGTGTGACACATTGATTTAAAATGAAAATATTTCACAGTAGACCTTTTGTCGGGTTTTCCTGAAAGTATGGGCGGACATGCAAGATACATTTTGGTTAGAATATGCTTTAACCTGATGCCAACTAAATATTGTTTGTTTCACTGAGTGCTCAAAGCTAACGTTTCAGCTAATGTCGGTGGACATTTAACACCCCCATAGCTTAGCAAATTAATTTGACAAAGTTTATCTTCCACCTGTAATCTTAAAACTAAATGAGTTTACAATAGCTGAAAATCCTGATGAAATACCTTGTTAATATGGAGTTGATTTATCACCCAGCCCTGCAGTTTAGCACCATCTTTAGTTACATCCCTTAATCTTGTTTTCTTAGCATTGCCTTTGTCAAGGGTTTCATGTTGAGAACATAATATTAAAGCTATGTATTTTAACCTTATGCTTATGATGAAAATGGTTGACAGCAAGCAACACAAATAAAAATCCATTCACTTTTATTTTATTATGGTGTCTGCTGAAAAAAACACCACCCATTGCATAAAACTAAACTTACTGCATGGCTTGATAGTAGTGATGTTTTTCACCAAGCTCTTAACATAATTGGGTGTTTTACCAGTGAGGGGTTGGAATTGGGAATTAGAGTGCACTAATTTTTCAGTCATCCTAATGTATCTGTGGTAAAAGTACTGTTAATTTATTTCAGTGTCACATTGTGAGAATTAGCTGCTTTTCATTGTCTTAAATCTTAAGTCCTGTTTTATCAAATGGTGATGTGCTTTTTTTTTTGACTGCTTCTTGATATGTTGTAAACATAATGATTAATTGAGAAAATAATCTGCAGAATTAATGTTAGTTGCTGCCCCAATATCATAACTCAGTCAGTGGGCTGTTGATGACCTCATAGATTATATTGCAGCAGCAAACGTGATGGGGAGGCGACAGTGGTGCGGTGGGTAGAGCAGTTGTCTCCCAACCGAAAGGTTGAAGGTGTGAATCTCGGTGCCTGCAGTCCACGAGTCTAAGTGTCCTTGGGCAAGACATAGAACCTCCCCGTTGGTCCCGATGGTTAGAGCCATCGGTTGAGTTGGCGCCGCAGATGGCTGCCTCAGTTCTGTACTGGAAACAAATTCCTTGTGTGTAACATACTTAGCCAATAAAGGTGATTATCCTGATTCTGAGCATTTTTTGCACAAACTGGGTGCAACAGGGAGGTGTTAGTGAGTGGAGGAAGGAGGGTAAGAAATTGAAAGGTTAAAGTAAAAAGTATGGAATAACTTTGGCATATTAAGAGGCTTTTATTTTTGCAGAACAGGAAACAAAACTGAGGCCACCCAGTGCCTTTTCATGTTTTATTTACCTTTGCTAGCTCCAGTTACCACTGTTATTATCTCCCTCCTTCCCTTAATGTAGTCAATCTTCTTCTCTTCCATTACAGTCCCGGTAGACCTGAGCCCAGAGGAGCGGTCTGAGCTGGAGGACATTCGCAGGCGGAAGGGCGTCCTGTTGCAGGAGATTCAGAGGCTCAGAGAAGAATTAAGAGAGGCAATTCTAGAGGTGGAGGGACTGGAGACCAGCACAGAGGGCAGGTTAGAAGAAAATTCATTGTAGATCTGCTACTTTGCTCTTACCAGTATTGATTTTGACAGGAGTTTGATTTATTCATTACTTGCAGTTAGTCAGCTTTATCATTTTGTTCACTATGATTGGTTGCATGTGTTTTGGGCCTCATATATCTGGTCAAGGAATTGTCAAGCTTGTCTATCTGTTGTGGACATTGCTAAAGCACAGCACTCTTACTTGCATTTGCTCTCATCACTGTATCAGCTGCAGTTCAACAGCCTTTGGGCAAAAATGACAATTTTATACATTAAAATTAAATCAAAACAATAAAGTGTGCAAGAAGTGAAAGAGTCTGAAGTCACTGTAAGAGAGCAATAGGTTTGTGAGGCGATGCCTCACTTTGTTATATACATACAGTATATGAATGATTTTATGTTCTTTAAATGACCTAATATTTTGATGGAGGATTAACCATTAAAAATGATCATTAAATGTCTGACAGGCTTTTCTTTAGGACCAGTGATTGCTTGTAATTTTGACTTTTCTTAACATTTGATTGTTTAAACTTATGCTGTTTCAACTTTTTACTGCCAGATAAATTGAACACTATTCTATGAGATATTGGAAACCAGACATGGTCTTAAGATTGTGATATTTTCTCTTGTGATTTCATCACACCAAAGCCGTCCTCTCACCACCTTGTTCTCCTCTACAGTAAAACTCTACAGAAAAGTAGGCATGTGGCAATGGGAAGGAAGAAATTCAACATGGACCCAAAAAAGGTAATACCTGTCAATATTTATACAAGTGTAGTGTCTCTCTGACTGTATTACCTTTGTTGCAACTGACTCTTTCCACTCTCTGTAGGGCATTGTGTTTCTGGTGGAGAATGAGTTGCTCCGACACACTCCAGAGGACATCGCTCAGTTCTTGTACAAGGGAGAGGGCCTCAACAAGACTGCTATAGGAGATTACCTGGGAGAAAGGTGCTATGTCTGCTAATATCATGTGCTCTGTTTTCTCTCCTCATGCATCAGCCTTTTGTAATCATGCTTTTTGTTGCTGTATTGCAGGGATGACTTCAACATCAAAGTTCTTCAGGCCTTTGTTGACCTCCATGAATTCACTGATCTCAACCTCGTCCAGGCCCTCAGGTAAAGTGTTTCCACTTTGGCATGTGTTTTATTTTGCCTAGTATCCTGGCATTCTCTGTTGAAAAAGGCTTCTAAACAATGGAAAGTCCTACTCTCTTGGTCACTTCAGACTTGGGAGGGGAAAAATTATGCAAGAGAGAAGGTGTGACTGTAACTTGATTGCAGAATGTGACCTAAACCTTGACCTGTTTTCTACAGACAATTCCTGTGGAGTTTCCGTTTGCCTGGTGAAGCCCAGAAAATTGATAGAATGATGGAGGCCTTCGCCCAGAGATACTGCCACTGCAACCCTGGTGTCTTCCAGAGCACCGGTAAACACAAACATTTTCACAGTTATGCCGTATTTCATGTCATCATAGGCCAAACAGAAAGTTAAGGTTGTTTTCCTACAGTGGGTCACAGGAAGGGACACTTAGTGTGCATTTTACACACACTTGTTTGATTTACAGTTGGCACAGCACAAAGTAAAATTAAAAGTGTCCTCACATAAACAATGAGCCCCCTAATTGCAAAGGACTTGGTATGTGAACATATGTTTACATGTGGTGTTACTCAACGAAATGCACTGTGTCCCTAAGATCCAATTTGATGATCTAATGTATCAAGTGCATTTCCTTCTTCATAACACTTGCAAAACCAACTTTTGAAGTATTTAAAATTTTATTGTTCACAACCATAGCTGTGTCTCTATTCAGGGGCTGTGTCCTTTGAAGGATGTTGTAGACTGTGAAGGATGAACTATGGGCCAACCTGAAATGAGACATTCTGGTCTCATTTCGGAGGATTTCCTGTTTATGTTACCAACTGTTCCCTGCCCCTACTGTCACTTTACAAATCGCCGCTCTGGTCACCTAGCAACTCTGACAGCTGCTCTGCGCCCTGCTGGTGCACAAAGAATTTTGGGATAGGGTGGGCCTCAAAAGATCCACCAGTTGCAGCTTTCCTTGCCTGGGGAAAGAAGGACGTATTTCTCGGCTGCATTTGAAGGAGCCTTTGAAATGGGACGGCCTTGTCGTGACACTATGATGCAGTCCCCTGAATTGGGGTCACAGCTCATGTTTACTTAAAATCAGTCATCTTCTTTTGTTTTTATCGCTACCTGTTGATCAGTGAAATAGTGTGACACCTTTGGCATGAATTAGGGACACACTGATACCAGTATCATGTCCTGAACCTCTACTACTCGTACTCATAATAGTGTTACTGATACCACTTAACAGCAATGTCACATTAGCTCACACTGGTTGAGCAGGTTGTTAGGCAGAGGATGGGGAATGTCAGCGATTTGGAGATATTTTAAGACGTGATGACTAGTAAAGCCAACTGCAAGCTCAGGCCTTTGTATCCACCAAGGGTTACATGAAGGGAGGGGCACTCACAAACGCACAGCGGAGTAGTGACAAGGTTGTGTATTTGAGATGACAATAGTCTGTGAAGTAATAAATAGTTAAACTATGAATATGAGTCATTTTGTACAGAACACAAGTCCTGTCTCTCCTGCTTGCAGACACGTGCTACGTTCTGTCATTTGCCATAATTATGCTGAACACAAGCCTTCATAACCCCAATGTGAGGGACAAACCTGGAGTGGACCGTTTCATCTCGATGAACCGGGGCATCAACGAAGGGGGCGACCTGCCAGAGGAGCTGCTCAGAGTATGACGATGTCTACGTGTTGTTTCTCTCTGTAGATGGTCAAATGACAATGAGAAATTTTATAATCTTCTCTGTTATTCCAGAATCTCTATGAAAGCATTAAAAATGAGCCCTTCAAGATTCCTGAGGATGATGGCAACGACCTGACACACACCTTCTTCAACCCTGACAGAGAGGGTTGGCTTCTCAAACTTGGTGAGATGATGCCAGTGTTTCTACTTTATTGGGGAGCACCGCTGCCCTACATGCTGGCTTTAACCCTGAACTTGTACAATTATACAAAGTTACTGAGAAAAAGGCATATGTTGTGTACGCGACTGTACATTGTTCTCATCTAAAGCTTTGTGCTATGATGAGCCTGCCGTTTTCTCCCTGAGGTATGCTGTCTCTTTGCCTCCACTTTAATTGTCGGCTCACAGTGTTGTGGCATTGAAACATTGCCATAGCATGATGGTGACCAAAGACTCACTTTCTTGCATCATGGCAGTCTAAAAATCTGATTGTTTTCTTTTGCATGGTGGTGCCTGTGATCTGTGTCACTAATAAAATCTCTCTTCCTCTCCTCCTCGTGTTTCTCTCCTGTCCCTTCATCTCTCTTTTTGTTTACTGTCTAAAATCTCTGGTCCTTTTTGTCTCTGCTTCTTCCTTGTGATTTCCACCCTCTCCTGCCGCTGCTTGTTTTCTCAGGAGGTATGTATTTATGAAGTAGATGTAGTTGTAGAAAAAAGTAGCCATATAGTTTTCTGTAAAAATGTAGATTGTAGAGTATTATCTCCTCAAATCTGACCCCTAAGGAAATCTTCTATCCTCTCCTGTTGTTGTCATGACTGTGTTTCAGGGGGAAGAGTGAAGACCTGGAAACGGCGATGGTTCATTCTCACAGACAACTGCCTTTATTACTTTGAATACACCACAGTAAGTCTTGGTTTGCTCTCATGTGAGATTGTCAATGCATCAGGTGCAATAAACAGGATTCTGAAATATTTTTATGCTTGTGTTCAGACAAATTATTTTGTTACTTATAAATACATTTTAATGTTGTATGGTTGCTAGAAAGTTTGGAGTGTTTGTTGTACCTGGGAGTTGAGAATAAACTAATTTCTGAGCAAAAATACAATACCATAAATACAACCCAACTTTCTGCAGGAAGGTTGGGTTGCTGAACTTGAGGATTAGATGCATAACTTTACTAATCCACTGAGAAGAAACTGGTTTGGTTGCTTATGCATAATAAAACAATAGACACAAGTCAGACCGGACACAAGAGATGACATGAAAGACTACCACAATAATACCAACGCAACAAACTGAAAAAATAGAGGAAATTTGTGAAGCCCAAACCCTTCCTGTCATATGTGAAGAACAAGACAATAGATTTTGTTTAACCTGGTTTGTCACATTAGTTCAGTAGCCAGAGCCAAAGTGCCTCGAATGGCCACTTGAGGCTGGCTCCTAAAGGCATGTTAAAACTTTACAGCAGAAATAAACATGCATACAGCCTGGTACAAAAAATGTTTTTGGTGTCTTTAGCTAATTTCCCCTGTCATGACAACTGTTGGGTGAATTTTTATCTAACTCACTCAATAAGTTGTACTGAGACTAAAGGTTAAACATAATTAAGGGCAGGGATGCTTTGAGTGACAGGCAGTAGGGTCCCACCGTAGGTGGATAGCTCCTAACTGTCTGGCAGGCTTCACTCATGCTCCACCTCTTGCCCATTTTGGAGTAGCTGTAGCAGGTGGAGTGAAGCACTATCAATATGGTGACGGACAGACTTGGGCTTCAATGGGTGATGTCATGGAGGGTTTGTCCACCTTTTATATACTATTAATGAGTGGGTTTTTTTGTTGTTGTTTTTTGAGAAAGAGATCATCAAGAGTTGCAATTTTTCCAGGTTTTGCAGAAGTAATGCTGAGATTGGAAGAGACAGGGACTGATTAAACACACAGTCATCTCACAACCTTTGTTTGTCTATTCCACTAACAGGATAAAGAGCCACGAGGTATCATTCCCTTGGAAAACCTTAGCATCCGTGAGGTTGAAGATCCAAGGAAACCAGTATGTTTGTATTCCTGCATAACCTTATGGTTAAGTAGGAGTAAGATGATTGTTCATCTAAGATTTGTTGCCTTTGTCCCAACAGAACTGCTTTGAGTTGTACATCCCCAACAACCGTGGTCAGCTGATTAAGGCATGTAAGACGGAGGCTGATGGGCGAGTAGTGGAAGGGAACCACATGGTGTACCGCATCTCTGCCCCCACACCTGAAGAGAAGGACGAATGGATCCACAGCATCAAGTATGTTGATGTAAAACTGGATAATGTGACAGGAGAAAAGGAGATCTTGGTACAGTAGCTCAGTGAGCTAACATGAGGTAGCTTCCTGTGTAAGGTCCTCATTTCAGTTTCCTAACTGCTTTGTGGAAATGCAATGTAATTCTGTGTTTTTGAGAATCCACCCACTCATTAGTGTTGTTGTTTGTTTTTTTTGGTCATCCATCCAGGTCTGCCGTCAGTGTTGATCCCTTCTATGAAATGCTTGCTGCCAGAAAGAAGCGTATATCACTGAAGAAGAAGGAGGAACAGCAGTAGATGATTCCCTTCATTCTCTCCCTGTCTTCCTCTGTTCTCATCTCTCCTCCAACACGAGACACATACTTTGTCCCTGTTCACATCGTTGGCCTGTGCTCGCTCTCCTAAAAATGGACTCCTTGCTATACTGTCTACAGACTTTTGAAAAGCTACACTCAGCGTGAAGAGCTCACCCACTGTGGCTGCCTCTTGGTTACACTACAGCCAGAGCACACTGTCTGACCCATCTTCTCACCACATTCCCCTCTCATCCAGCATGTAAGTGAACTGTGAAACATGTCTTAGACCATGTTCACACTAATATGGGTAATTTCACAATTTTTTTTTCTTTGTTTTGATTTTCTTCCACACTTGGCCATCTTTTAAAAACCACTCACCAAATGTGAACAGATTTGCGAACACTGATCTTACACTGGAGAGATGGAGGATTTACTGTGATCTTGAATGTCTTAATCCATTTCTCAGACTCTTGACTTGCTGGTGCATTTTCTTCTTCCCAGTTGTTTTTACCACTAAAGTTGCTCAGCAGAAATGCTTCAGGCTGTTGGCTTAAGTGTCTTGTGCATGCGTAATAGAAGACATCTTGTCTATTTTATTAACATTCTAGCATGTATAGCAGACCATCATAGTATGATCTCAAATTGCTAGTGTGGATCAAAACCCATGAAGCAGCAAGAAATTTATTTCTGTTAGTGTGAATATGGTCTTATTTAAGGAAGCAAGGAGCTTCAGTGCTTGTGAAGTCTTTCACATTTATTGATTCCACCTAAATAAGAAATTGCCTTTCTTGATTGTGCTTACCCCAGACAAAATGTGAATTCAGTATTCAAACACTAATAGTATTTAGATTCTGTTATTTTTGGTCAAAAAGGTGGAGAAACAAAGCAGCAAATGATCTCAGGTTGCTGAAATGTGCCCGTTGCTTCCTGTAGTTCTCTTAACCACTTTATATGCACATTGTTGCTACTGTCCACACTGTTACTCACTGTTCATTACTGGTTATATTTACATAAGATTTTTATCACCAAGTTACTGTTGACCTTAAAAAAATGGTCAGGTCTTGAGGCGGAAAGTTGCTTTGCTTGTAGCGTGTTTCTCTACTTGTAGAAACTTGCACATTTCCCAACGTGTTTGGGCAATAGCAAAGCATAGGACTAGTCTAGAGGCTTGTTAGCAATTTGTTTATAGCACTAAACTGAGCAGTGATATGGAAGAGGATCTGGGCCACTGTGCATAATGGGAGTTCTGACTTTTTTTTGTCAGAATTTTGTCTCTTTTCTGAGAAAAAAGAAAGTCAGTCACAACTTTTGTACATTGGTCCTGATCCTTTTCTTTACACTTATCATGTCCTCTCAGATATAATGTTACAGTATGCCACAAATCATGTCCTTCCTTATCACTACAAGACAGACACGGACATCTCCAGTACGAGTAATAACTCCGTCAGACACTTAACTGTTAGAGCCAGGTCTGTCCACTAAATCACAAAGGCAGCTCATTACACTATATACTTTTTTGTAAATAGATGTTAGCATATTTGTTTACGATGCACATAGAAATGATTTAATTTATTCTTTATCTTTTGTTAAAATCAGATTTTTGTACGAGCTGCTGTGGAACTGCATGTTAATAAACCAGGGCGTCACTCATAGGTACTGAGGTGTCACTGGTCATGCTAGTGCACTGATCTGAAAAGTGTTAGTGTTCCCTGATGGCTTGGAAAATTGCATTTAACGTGAAGGGTGATTTATGCGTACGTTGTCATAATTATAGTTTTGGGGAAAATAAGATATCTAAGCACTGATTGTAGTCAGATTTAACTGAACCTGCTGATAGTTTTTCCAGTAAAACAGACTCTGTAAAGCACAATGATCAGTCTCTCACTCTGCTAAGCTAACAGCCAGTCTTTATTTCAGTGGCTGCCCAGTGTTCATTTAAGTGTGAGGAAGCTATTCACAAGCTGAAAATTCTAATTAACTGATACATTTAAACGACAACAAACAAGGAACACTAATAAATATTTGATCTGTTATTTAATAGTAAAATTATTCACTTGTAATGAATCAGTGACATGTTTAGATTTCTGTCCAGTGATAGTTTTGCTTGACATCCAGTTCATGCACTGTTTCTAGTAGTTTATTGAATTGGCATTTTCAAGATGGAAGGGAAAAAATTGTCTATTGCACTTTATCAATTTTAGCATTTTGGAGAAGATGCTGTTGCTTTGACTCCAATACAGCTCCTATACTCTGTAACACCCTCTAGTGGTAAACGCACACACATATGCCGCAATATCCCGAAGGATGAACCATGACCTGTGTTATATGCCATCAGCTGTTTTTGACCAACATGTACTGTATTTGTTCATCTGATGAAGATTATGTTGCATGAAGCTGAATGTTTTTTGTTTTTTTTTTCCCCGTTTGCAATCAACATGTAGACCTTTTTTAATGACGCAGCACGTGATGAATCCTTCAGTTGCCTCTC
Organism: Monopterus albus; assembly: GCF_001952655.1. Lineage (NCBI taxonomy): Eukaryota > Metazoa > Chordata > Actinopteri > Synbranchiformes > Synbranchidae > Monopterus > Monopterus albus. Next base: position 461,671 of record NW_018128072.1, read on the forward strand.
ACACTTCATCAAACTAACAAAGGCCTAACTTTATAATTCAGTGTTTGTGTGTCTATTCATCACATCAACTGTCTGTAGGCCTTCACCTTCTGGGTATTCTTGAAGTTAAAAGTTGCCAAAACCCTTGTTGGAACAAATATTTCCATTAAAACAAAATAATGAACACTGAAGTGAGTGAACTGGTGCTGGTCCTCTGTTTCCTTTGAGCCCAGAGCCAGAAAATGTGCTTATTTTGTATTTATTCATATTTATTTACTGAGAGCTGGAGATGGACAGATCACCTGTTAATGTAGCAAAAGAAGAACCATGATAGATTGGTGCCAGTAAACTACTGTGTAACAATAAAAGGTAAGCAAAGATGATGGACTGTTTTTTTTCCTCCTATAATTATCTGTTAATGGTGAGATTCTGTTGTTTTATTGACAGATTAAGCCTCAAAAATGCCATTTAATTCACACCTTTACAGCTGTAGCAGTTCACTGAGTCGTGTAAAGATTGGTGACTGTAGAAGGTGTTTCTGTGATGGTCTCAGTAGGTTGTTGGATTGCTCGATTTTAAAGAGGTCATATTGCTCATGTGTTCTCTCTACACAGCAGTGAGTCATAAAGGCTCTTCAGAACCTGTTGTGTTAAGGTTAAAACTATCAATGATCATCATTAAACAGCCCTGTGGAGATGATAACAGTTCGCATATGTCACCAAAAACTTTTATTTTGTCATAACAGCTGGAAAAAACACAATATGTAAAGTCACAGTTCTAGCCTTGCCTAAATTCTGTGTTTCATATGTAGTAATGAATATATAGTTGAGGCTGGATCACTTCAGAAATTAAAAAGCCACAGTGCAATTATTTTGTTTTCCAAAATATCAGATTTTTTATTAAAGTTACTGTAAATTAAATTAAAAAAAAAAAACACAGACCATTTATTAAAATAAGCTTTGTTACAATATAAAACTGCAGCAAGAGTTCATGTAATAACTTTAAAATTAGCAGAGGCTGTAAAGCAGTATTTTTCCCAAAATAACAATATCTAGATTATTAAAATTATAAAGTATAACACAATTTTAAGTCTACAGTTTCTTTGGTAAATTAGCTGTAACTTCTATGGAAACCTTTAAAAAAGAGAATCCAGAGTAGAAAAAGATTTTGCAGCACGTTTCTATCAGTTTCAGTATTATACTAACACCATACAGTTTGCCATTGAATCAGTGTAAGGTCTGCTAATATAGTCATAGAGCCAGCAGTGTTTAGTCTTATTAACATTATGGCAATATGACACATACAGCACTTGTCTGTTAAAATAAAATGCTACCCCATGAATATGTTAAATAACGGCCAGGAGCTAAGGCCCAAGACAACTAACACAGAATCTGTAAATACCGATTTGCCTGGTTTCTATTTATTCATTAGTTTTTATTGAAAAGTCACAGATTAAACGAAGGCATTGGTTCTGAGTCTGGAGGAGCTGGTGCCACTGTGTGATCGTCCTATAAAATCAACTAAAATACAAAGTATCTTTTCTTTTATTCTTGCCCTTTCTTCCATCGCTGTAGCTTCTTTAGATGATGCAGTAAATGTTCTTGGTTTGTTCCAAGTTGTGTCCTAAGTTCAGCCTTCAGTGACAGAGGTCAAAGGGGTATCTGGCGACACCTCCGTGAAGCTCCACCTCTGTATCGGACCAAGCGATGATGTCTCCTCTAAGATGGCTGCTGCAGGAGGCCAGGCTGTAGATGTCGTTGGCGCTCAGGACGTGTGACCACATGTGGAGGTCTGACATCTCACCCACAAATGACTGAGTGGCATCAAAACGACCTCCAAGAGTGTCCTGAAGCAGAGAAATATGAGAATTGTCAGTCTACCTTTTTTTTTTTAGAGCACAGCTGCACAAATACAGTTAGCACAAATAACCCATAAAGGCTTAGACATTACTCCAAATTAAATTCATTTTTCTGCATTCAGTAATTCCCTTCTTTTTCACTTAACTCTCTCACAAGTATGTATCTTTGTAAAAGTTTGTCTGCATCTGCTAAATTGCTACATAAGTTGTTTTTCTTTACCTGCTCCTGTCCCAGGATAAAAACCCCTCCAGGTTTGACGGAGTGCCAGGATGAAAGATTGTTCCCAGACCCTTTCTGCAGGCCGTCCTGGTAGGCCTCCCACTGTCCGTCCCGTGTTGACCAGGTCACACACATGTGGTGCCACTTCCCATCAGCCAGAGACAAGGGCAACATCACTGACTGTGGATAGGATAGTGAAGACGGTGAAATATATATATGGAATATTTTTTAACATGTAAACAGTTTATTAAACAGCATAAACATTGATGTGAGCACTTCTGCTTAATCAGCTAATTGACTAAAATGTAGAAGCCAGCAAGCGTAAGAGTAATTACCTCAAGTGACTTCACTTAAGGCAATGCATCAGATTTCACAGATCTGGAGCCAGATAAAACTTTATACCACTTAAAGGTGCAGAATGATTTATTAGCAGAAATGGGTTATAGTATGCATAACTATGTTTTCATTAATGCGTAGTCACCAGAAAATAAGAATTGTTAGATTTCCTTTAGCTTAGCATGAGCCTTTTATACCTACATAGGAGCAATCTGAAACCTCACTGCTAGATGTAATGCACAGCACCTTTAAAAAATTTAAAAAAGAAAACTTTTAGGGATTATTTATTGTTTAATACCAATACTAATCTCAGTCTTTATGAACTAATTTGATCAGTTTCTAGACAGTGAGCAAATGACCCACCAAACTAATGAGATTCAAATTCAAATGCTGTTAAAATCCTGATTGGTGCATGGAAGCATGTGACATCACGTGTTTCTAAGTAAGTCTCACCCTCTGCAAACCAACAACAGGAGTACAGAGATAAACAGAAATCTTTCCAGGGAGCTCCTGAAAACAGTTTCCACTATGACAGAAAAGTTATTTTCATGTAGCATCCTGTCACTAACTGAGAAAATAAGTCTGTGTAAAATATTATGTAGGTCATTATTGGTGTACTCAGAGGAGTAGTGTGGGGTTTTGTTTCTTCTCCCTCACCTTGTCATCAACCAGCAGCTCTATGGGGTTGTTCCCCCACTCAATGAGCACTAACTCATTGGCCTGTCCAGGTGCAGAATACGAGAAGGGCGTCCCCAGTCCAGGCCCCACGCCCGTCTTCATCCAAAGACACAATGTCAGGGCGAAGATCTCCTGCAGCAGAGTCCTCTTCACTTGCCCGTACATGTAGTTGGTTTTCATAGGGAAACTAATCTGGAAGGTGTCGGGACTCTTGGATTTCTTCCTGTTGGAACCTGTTTTTAAGGAAACATAACATTCACTGAAAGAACAGTCTCAACTCGGTGTTCATCCAGTAACTGTTCTCATCCAAAGCTTCTGATCCGTCTGTGTAGTTTTCCTTGGCATTCTTTTTCTTCTTCATGTTTGCTTAAAATTTGGGTGTCAACATTCATTCCTGACTTCAGAAACTGTGGTCCATGTAGGTCCATTTAGTAGCTGCTCTAGCACTTTAGATCAAGATTGTTTTGTCAACTGTGCCTTCTAAGGTCACAAATATATTTTGAAACATGACCATCATTTATGTTTTAAAATAGAATTTAGAAGATGAAATCAAATATACATATTGCCATCCAAAGTAAGTGACTACTTATTGAAATGGAGAACTCCGGTGTTCTGTGTGGAAGGTAACTGTGACTGTCTGCTTCATTACTGTGTTGATCATCATCGTGGTCACCGCCTGCATGGTCACTGGTGCGGCCGTGATCGGTGTAGTTCCCACTGTCACTGTAACCACCATTGCTGTGGTCATCTTTGTGATCATCAGGGTGGTCGTCTTCATGGTGATCTCCATCATCTCTGTGACTGCTGTCATCACCATGGTGCTCAGGACCTCTGAGGACGGTGGTTCGGTGGTGCCGCTGTTGCTCCAGAGCACTGATCTTATTCTGGAGCAGTTCCTTCAGAGAGCTGGAGTAGGCCATGGATGTGTTCCTCTTCTGCTGAGGGAAGAACACAGGTGAAGTCTTGAAGGCATCAGCGCTGCTTTGGCATAAACTGGTATCAAGAACTCTTATGATACTAAACACATATGTTGTTCTGTCACCTACAGCAAGACTTAGAGAGCACCTGTGTGTATTTTGCACTTTGCCTGCTATTTACATTCACTGATTATACAGCAGGTGGGTGCTTTGTAACCCCTCCCACATCCATATATACTTCTCTTCTATTTAGGTCCTGGTGCTTTCCCTGATGACTAGCCTGTCAATGGAGATCATTATTATTACAGTTGATCTTAGAGCTATGAATCCCCCCAACACCACACACACACACACACACACACACTGGCTCATAGCTCATAGCTCCGTACATCTGTCTGTGATCACAATCCAAGTAGGAGGTACAGCAGAAAAGAACAAATAAACGCACTAAGAAAGTCAAGATGGCAGGTAACTCAGTAAAACAGTCCAGAATATCTTACATCAGTATGAGCTTGTTGCTGTATAGACATGTACCTGAGGGATATGTTTGTCTCAGTTGGCATTGTAGTGAGTGGTTTTATGTGATTAAGCAATTCATTGTTCCTGTTCTAAAGTACTTAACAGATATACCACTTCGGGTCCTGGTTAAACAATCTGGTGACGACAGCATAATTAATGTCCACACAAGGAAAAGTCATATACTATAGGCACGAAGCCTTCCTATTCCCATCTCTTTCTCATTTAGCAGCTGTTGTATATTTACTTGAGGATACTGTTTCTTACAAACATCCTTATTAATTGCAGGTCCAAAGTTGAAAAACGTTTCCCCCTCTTGCTGCTCACCTGCAGGTTGTCCAGCCTTTCCTTCAGTGCCTGCAACATCCTCTCCATGTGCTCTGGTGATGATGTGATATCCCCTGGTGTCACATGTTTATCCTTCCTCTGGTTGCTGCTGCTGTGCTCTGCAACTGGTCGTTGTCCCGCTACAGCAGGGTTGTGTGTTGAATCTGGCATGAGGTTGCTGTTTCCATGGTGACTCTGCTGGTTGCTATAGTGCCCATTGCCATGGTAGGTGTGATGACTGGCCACTCCTGCATGATGGGATTGTGAGACAGCACCGTGGTGCTCACCATGAGGCATCATGCCCCGGCCAGAGCCCTCACACAGGGTGAGTTTGGCAGTCAGCTCTCTAATGGTCTCCCTCTGCTCCAGGATGGCCTCTTTCTGCTGCACAAGACTCTCTCTGAGGTGGAGGATGGTGGCTTTGGCCTCTTCGCTCGCCCCCCACCAGCCAGCAGGAGGTGCACTTTGATGGCCTGGTCTGCTGAGCCCTGCTGCCCCTGTGCCTGGACCTGCTGTGGGAAAGCAGGAGGGGTCTACATCCACAGGAACAGGGGCACAAACAAAGCGTGGGTGGGCTCTATAATTATAGTCAGACCCTGAGCCTGCACATGCAGGGCATAGGTGGAGTGAAAGTAAAGAAAATACAATGGCAACACGGATCAGAGACTGAGAGTTCCTCATGATCCCCATCCAACAGTTCAGCCAGAAAAAGAAAGGAGCTTGGCTTCACTTCAAAATGTGTGATGCCAGTTGAAGTCAAAGTTGTGTTGCAATGGAAACATCACAGAGCACGATAACAAAGGGTCCACTCATTTACAATGAACTAACCAAACAGATGTATCTCCAAGAGAATTTATTTATTCTGCATGTTGTCTCTCTCTTGCTCTGTCTCTCGCTGCACCATTGAAGAAAGGAATAACCCTGTAAATACAAAATATCAGATATAAGATAAAGATATTTCAGCTTTTTTGTTGAAAGTCTCTCAGAGAGGTGTCAGTTCGGATTTATTCCTCATCAAAGGCTGTAGTTTGTGGTCACTTTGTTGTATTGGATTGCATAATATTGTAGGTTGATTTAATATTTTGCCCCAGTACTCTGTTTTTGTATCTACAAAACAAACAAACATGAGTTAAAATGTCTCTTTTTGCTGTTAGTGTCAGTTTCCCTAAACACAAAGGACAGTGAGTAGAGACACTTTTAGACCAAGCTGACAAGCACAGAGCTCTTCAGTTCCCAGCAGGATGTGAAGCTGGTTGTCAGTCAGACTTCTCTGTCCCCAGTTACCTGCACTCTGCCTGAACAGGGACCTGACATGGCAAAGGCAGAGCCAGAGCCAGAGCCAGACAAGGATTAGTCCAATTCAGAGGTGTGACAGCCTGACCACCAGTTAGACTTCTGTCATTACCTTCTGTGTGGTTAGATGGTTCCTAGGAACCCAAATGGAAGCTCAGTATAGCGTAATAGAGTGACCCATAACAATAATTATTTTTGAGCTATCAGTTCTTGAGTGGATTTTGCTGGTTTATTCATGATTTGACCTGGAGGATAATGATAAAAGCAGCACTAATGTGATGACTATAGATCACAGATCTATTTACAGCTATTAATGCATTTAAACCTGGTTCCCAAAAATATCCTGAAAACGGAACCCCAGTGATTCCATGTAAATTACATATACTTCATGTATTAATGTCATAAAGGGTAGCTGACCTCTCTGTAGCTGTGACATGTCCCTCATTATACAGGCTCGGCATTTAGAAATGCCACACACGTGATGTGGCAACTAAGCCTCACCGACCACCTGTTGCTCACAATGACCAGCCTCTATAATGTGTGTATGTATCCGTGCGAGTTTGTGTTGACAGTTCATATGTGATGCAATATATTTTATCAATAATTGAAAAAGAGTGAGGAAAAAAAGCAAAAAACAGTCTGGTGAGTGACAAAGATCATGGCTGCCTTCATTTATTCACAGTGCAAAAGTTATTTAATGAGCTGCAGAAACCAGAGAAAAATCATTACCTGTTATTAAATATGAAGCATCTTTGTATAACTTGCAAAAGTGTCTAAAGGGGAAACAACCGTAGTGATAAACATGTTGTGCCTCTGTGGTTCTTCTTGTGATTTACATGGCTTAGAGCAGAGACAGATGGTCAAGGAACAGAACCACGTCACAGCCAATCTGTACTGTTTAGTCCTGTGTTTATTACCACCCACAGGTCACCCACTTAACCTAATTGCAAACAGTTGTTGTGCTACCTTCGCAAGAGATAAGTGGGCTTCCTCAGCCTCGCATGCTCCTGTGTGTGTGTGTGTGTGTGGTAATCCACGGCGAACACTGGGGTCATGCACCTGCCCTGCACCATATGGCCAAGGTGAATATTGAAGTAGTGTGATTAGTCCCAAATTAAAAGCTGACAACTGGAGTTAGACCTGTGATTAAAAAGACATTTGCCTCTGACAAAATAAAGCCCTCTCCATTTGTAAACAAAGATTTTATCTAGACAAAACTACAATAATCCCAGTGCCTAATAAGATCAGTGTCAGTGCAGATACAATATCTGTTCTTCACTTGGGTGAGGATAGGATTCAGGGATGCTTTGTATTAAGCTCAGTGTGGGGCGACTTTCCGATGTGTGCATGGTATGATAGGTTATATTTGAAGAACACTTTACAAAATCATTATATATGCATTTTAGGCTAGGTTGAAAATGGTGTTGCTTATTATGGGGCTCTAAAGATTTACAAAGGCATGGCCTGATAATCCTCTCTTTGAGATTGTTCCATCAACCCTAACTTTAGTACAGTGAAGTAAAATATGTTTCTTTTTCTGTGGTCATTAGAATTGGGATCTAAAAATGTGGAAACCTCCTTCTTACAAAATGTATTATGTTTTTAATTCTTTCATCCAGGTGTGATTGGTTATTCATGTTTCATGAGCATTTTTCAAAGAACCTGAATATTTAAATTTATTTGTAGTTTCCACTGGGCTCACTGGGATCAGACATGAATCCATTTTCATACATTATTTTTAGATCCATTGGTTCAAGGTTCATTTAAGTTATCCATATAAAAACATGGAAATGACAATTCTCCCTAACTGACACAGAATAAAATAAACAAAAACAAAACACCCCCACAGGAAATAAATATCCATAAAATAAAAGACCTATTCAAACAACATCAAAAATCAAACAAAGATTAAAATGATTTGAACCTTTAGGAACTATACATTAACCACACTAGGTATCCACGTTATAGGGAAGCGCTTTACTTCTTAAAGTTACTACAAAGTTGCATTCAGCCAAAATTTAATACTGTCGCTAACTGACATCAGCAAAGTCTCTAGAGACAAGTTACTTTGCTTTTATTCCAACTGATGCCTGCTGGACTGATTTACATATAAAGTTGAAGCTGTTTCATGTAATAATTTTATGACCAATTATTTATCATTCATTACTTTTATAAGACATTCACATTTTTATTTCTGGGCAGTTAACAGGTTCTGTTTCTTTGCCTCCGATTGGTAAATATGGAGCAACTCTTAGCAGATCTCTTTGTTTCACCTGGCTGAAATTATTCATCTAATAACAGATGACAATAACACATGGTTCCAGTTGAAGTGACTGGGAAAAAGTTCTTACCTTAAAGTCTGTCTGAGTGCAGCTTGTGTATCCACACAGTGAAGCTGTAGTGAGTTCACCTCACACACTGATCAGATTGACACAGATTTATTCCAAAGCAGCGCTCGGCTCTTTCTGACCCTCCTTCACTGTCTCTGCCTCTTTCCTCTGCTCCTCTTCACCCTGTCATCCTCTTTGTTGTTGTTGTTGTTTTGTCTTTAAGACCACACCTCTCTTCCTCTTACACTGCCTTTATCCTGACTCTTTGTCATCTTATGCACACTTCCATCATCTTCATTTTTATTCTTGGAATTTCATTATTGATCTTATAGACTGGGTCTTCATAAATTCTCTTGCTCTGACAAACTGAGCACTTATTTTTAACCTACTTTTTAATGTGTTGCTGATTTTCTTTTATTCTATCAAACAGGACACAAATGTCAGCCTCAGCTCTGGCGGCAGTTCACGTCACACAGCTCACCTAGATCTCAGCACAGGGATAATTAGCCTGATTAATTCCTTGTCTGACTAACAGCCAGAGAGAAGCAGCAGCAGAGCAGCAGATGGCTGCTTTAAGGTAAAAATAAATCACACAACACACAAACAATAGAATCTGCATGTTGATTACACAGCAGACATTTATACTTACATTAAGATTAGATAACAGGTTCAAACGCACAGGCATATGTTGGGCACAACCACTATTCCTTGTCAGGCCTCTGGGGCTCTGATTAAAACCTGACTGTACACTGAGGGGCCAGTGGGAATAGATCCTCTTTTTATTACTGAAAATGAAACTTGATTCATTTTGTCTATAAAACTCCTGTGACTGAGTTTTGTGAAAATTCAGCCAGGCAGTCCACAGCCATGGCTCAGTGCAGCTCACCATACAATCCACGGTCTCTCACTCAATAACAAATCAATGCAATATGCACTTGTCCTCTGCAGATCTGTATATTAACAAGGTTCATTTTATTTTGACGTGCTGTTAGACAGTTATCCACTTGCATAAAACAACTGCTAAAGCATTATACCCACATTTATAGTGTGTAAAGGACACTGGTGTGTGGTCGATATATTGTGTCTTGTCTTGAATCTTGTAGCTATGATAATAAAGGCTTTTAAAGTTTATGCAATTTAACTAACAAAAGTCCTTTTCCTTTCTTGTGACATTATCGCTGATCTGTGCATCAGGAGCATCTGCTTTGTGTTTAATCACTCTCTCAGATCCAGGGTTAGATCAGATCCAGGTGGGACTTTCTCCATTGTTCATAGGACTTTACATTGTTGCCAGATAAATGTCAGAAACAGTATCACAGCAATAGATTCATATACAGTATATGTTTACACCATGTACCAAGCATTTTTAGCCCAATTTATCTCAAAAAGTAACATCCTATTTAACCCATCCTTACCTAAAATTCCCTCATTTGTAATTTAGGTTGAATGAGGGAAATAAAACAGGAAAATGCCCTTTTAAATAGATTCACAGTGCACTTCCAGAAAAACATTTGGTGTCTTAAATAATTTCAGAACCCACTGTGGTTTTCTGTTAGGCCTTGGACAGCTCTTACATCCATAGTACACTGATGCAGACTTTGAGTGCTTGAATGTGACACATTTGGACAGAGCCCAAGGAATAACATGGACTAAAGATCAGCCCAGTGATCTACATTCAGGCAAACCCAAACTCATTACCTTTTTCAGAGGCACGAGCCTGCTTTATTCCTCTGTTCAATGAAACCCGGTGTGAAAACATTAAAATAGATGGTTTGACAAATGGGAGAAATGTGTATGACTCATCTTTACTGTTTAATAGGTCAGTTTGAGCTGAGATCTCCTGCCTGTCAATCTCCTTAGCTTGTGTGAATTAGGCAGAGGAGGTGAACTGACTCAATATGGCTTTATAGCTCAGGTCCAAGGATACGAGCCACATGCAGGCACTAGTATTCCCCTCAGGCCTAAGCCAAGTGACACAGAACCTGACAGAGTGTGCTCATCTGCTATAGCTGAAAAACTGGAGGCATCTGGTCCCAGACAGCCTTGATTTTGGTGTAGGTTGGTCTGATTGTGTCCAGTAATATTAAATGTATACAGTGCTCTTTTAGTGCCAGTGCAGAGACATGATATGCTGCAGTGGTAGGGCAAGTATATATTACAAAAAAGAGCGATAAGAATTGTGCATAAGATGGGGTATAGGGATCACACCATTGGAGCTTTCATACAGTCTAAATTGTTAAAATGTTTTGATTTAGTGGGATATAAGACTGCTGTGTTTATGTATAAAGCCAGGAACAATTTATTACCTGGTGGAATTCAAAAACTATTTAATGAAAGGGAAGGGGGATACAATTTAAGGGGTCAGTTAAACTTAAAAATTCATGCTATACGTACAACCAAAAAAAGATTTTGTATTTCCATAAGTGGGGTAAAACTATGGAATAATTTAAGTGTGGACATAAAAAATGTGGTGTAGAAGAGAATTATCTATGTAGAGATATGCTTGCAAACCAATGATGGTAAGATGATGTCATGGGGTAGGACTGGATAAGTCTGACTTCTTCCTACTCCATTCAAGCATGTACTAGGTATAAGCAAATTGACATTGGATTAGCATTTGTTGGATATGTGTAAAATTATGTGTGTTGACATATCAACTGTCTTTACATGCTTGAAAGAATACATCAAATCAAATCAAATCAAATCAAATCAAGGTCTGGACAGGCAGACCATAAGACCTGTTATTGAATGTCTCATTTACCTGCTTTATTTAAAATAGACTGAACTTCTTTATGAGTTCCTTACATTTCTATGTGTATTTAGTTTTTTTTTTTTTTTTTTTTATTTAACAGTAGCGCCTGTTTTGGTCTTCAAAATGCAGATTTATTGTCACAGTGAAATGTAACTGGTTGTTTGGTCTCATGCAGGAAGTGATGTCACGCCACCTCCTGGAAAGACATGCAACTGCAACACCAGACATCAGTCACACAGCTGGATATCCTGTGATAATAACTGACAGGGTTATCTTTATCTCAGAATGAGCTTAAGTAATTATTTGGGCCTAATGAGAATGTCAAAGTTTAGTTGTGAGAAATTAATATCAAATTGGCCTCCAGAGTTCCTGCTCTGTGGGCCCGACATAACGCACATTACATTACTTGAGTGTATTTGGGTTTTTTTTTTTTTTTTAGAGTATTTCACTGTAGCTGGGAGGAGAATAGTGTACTTCCTTCGCTACAATAATCTGAAAGTTGTAGTCAGTATTTGCGTGCATTTATTGATTACATTTTAAATACAAACTATGCAAATCAGTTATCATAAAATATTAGAGTTTAAATTAGCCAGCACAACATGGAGTGGTTACAAAAAACACATTCAAATGAACAGATTCACATTAATGTATTTCTGTGATTTTATTAGCTTTTTAAAAAAACATTTTACCATATCACAACTGGAAAAATGCAGGTGTCAAATGTCTTCTGTGATAAAGCTCTAGCGGATATTTTACAAGCCAATTTAAGTGCTTTTTTTTAATTATTACTTTTAAGCTGCCACCATTATTAACAGACTTGGCACTATCCCCTCTGAACTGTATTTCTGTCTGTGTAATGAAGGCTTTCCACACAGTATTTAGACATTTCCTTTGGTCAATAATCTTAAAAAAAGATAATATTTTTGTGGCACTTTATAAGACAGTCTTTGGTCTAAATATGTTTAGATGCGACTCCTTTTTTGATAAGCATTCATGCTTAAAATCATTTTAATCAACTAGAACTGTCCAATATATATGAGGAAATAAAAGCTGCAAAGTTTCCCTTGTCAGTTAATGGAGAAAAAAGTAGTAAAGTAGCATACATTTAAAAATTCTGAAAGCTTTCAGGTTTCTGGTCAAAGGTTTGAGGGATTTGTGACATTGGTACATGGATACAGCCATAGTTAAGTAAGTAGCCTATAAGTACTTCAAAATGGTGCTTCAATTCAGTAGTTGAGTACAGTAGATGTACTTTTCACCACTGCGTAAAAGATAATGGACTACACCTGACCCTAAAGTCTCTGAGGACTTTTTCCACCACTTTAAACTCCACTCTCCAGCACCAGCCTTGAATCTTTTCATCAGTTTATTGCGTTAAATGAAAGGCTAGTGTCCATGCAGGGCCTCCACCTCCTCCTCCGTCTTCACTTGGAGAAGGGGGGGCCGGGTGTATATAGGCCAGTGATAGGCCTGCCTGTGCTGCTCTCTCTTTGGCTCTAAAAGTCCAAGTCATTATTCTCCTACTGCTGCTATTCAGACAAGGTCCCGTTAGCTCATTGTTATTCTGCCCGAGAGAGAGGGAGACCGAGAGAGGCAGACACAGAATGGGAGGCTGACTGTGGTTTCCAACAGCAGGGAGCTGGTTGCACTGATTTGTCGGTGGTCTTCTGGCTGGTTTTTTTTTTTTTTTTTGAAGGCATGTTGATAATCGGCTCAGTAATGAGGAGAGGTACTGAACGGCACCAAATATCTGACCCCGATTCCTGGGAGTAAAGAGAGGCAGACAGAGGAGAGGGAGAAAGTGTGTGAGAACAGAGAAAGGAGAGAGGGCCATGTGAAAAAGGGGTGGAGGGGAGCTGAGATTTAGGGCTCTGCTGGATGAAACAACCCCCCACTAACTAACGGAGAGGGAAAGTAGCCTAATAGGAAGAAAAGAGGGGGTGTTGTACTCTTTATTAAACTCTCAAAGACACGCAGGAAGTCTTTATCGTTCCCAACAATGAGATCAGAAAAGGTATGTAACTTCTTTTTTTAGTTGCTGAATTATTTGTTACTTTTTTACTAATGAAAGTGGAGCCGAGTGTGAGATCAACAGGTACTGGACTTCACTGTGTGGACGAAAGGCAGGGTGCATTTCATTCAGGAAAGCCCTCCACTGTGCAGTTACCTTATTGATTTATTTATATGTTTACTTTAAATTGGACCTTGTATCATTTCTCTGCTTGTTTTTAAGATACTTTGCACGTGCTTCAGTTATTCAAAAGACTTTGTAGCCTTTGATGTAATTGTTCAAATGAGATGAGATGATGTGGAAGAAAGGTTCATTTAGTGTAGGAGTACTGCTTTAGCCACAATACTACACTGTTAATTGATCTTTAAATAAAAGCAAGGATTAATTGCACAAATATCTGGCTGGATTGTGCCTTAACCAGGACAAGACACATTTAAAACCACCAAAAAGTATAAATGTGCCTGCTGCTAATGATGATGATTAATATCTGTCTTGATTGTTTAAGCAATAAAATATTAAGCAGCATTTTTTTTTAAATCCAAACTTTTTTTTTGACAATGAGAAGCTATAATTAGAGGCATTTGGCATTTTTACTTGGAGAATTACTTGCTTGTCAGAATAGTTGTATAGTATTTTTCTAATCAAGTATCAGTGCAGTTTTGATGGTTTTAAATGCAGTGTTTACATCCACTCACATTTGGGGACATTTAAAGGAACTAAACCACATGAATGCACCTTCTGTAACAGCCCTCCAACCACCTGCAGACTTTTCCTGTTGCATCCTGAAACAAACAAGACTTTATTTCTCAGAATTAAAGCACACTAAGCTAGATGTTATATGGAGCTTCAGTATTTCACTTCATCATTCTAAAAGATACCTATAAAGCCTTTCAAATTAAATGTTAGGACAGCGCTCCACTTTTTTGTCTTATCCTGCAGAATATTACATGTCCTCTGACAAATTACAGACTACACAAGGTTGACCCAGTGAGAAAGAGTCTGGAAATGTTTTCTTTGTGTCATATGCCATTTGTTGATCTAGGTCAGTGTTTTCTCTGTAATCTTGCTGTGATAACAAAGGAGAGCGGCACAGGGAATACACAGTGATCCAAGTAAGTAAAACCCAGACTGGAAATTCTTGGACCATGGAGCAGTCTTGACCATTCTCTTTTCCGAGGAAACACTGATGTTACATGTTTATTCAGTGATCTGACAGCTGTGACTTGACTGCAGGAACCCATTGTTCTTAGCCTATCTGAAAGTATAGAACTTGTCTGGTGCACAAACCAGGAGAAATATTTGGATAGTCATAATGTTATGAGGTGACAATTTAGAAAATGGCAGCTGAGACTCAGAGAGGATCCATGTGAAAATGAAACTGCTGACCTCAGACAAAACCCAGGATGGTGTTTATTGTGTTTATTGTGATGTTTTAATGGCCTTAAAGGTCCTTGAGCAGATTTAAATGTCTCACTCCTTTATCATGAGATAACAATTCATAGTACAGTATAATAGTCGGTGCTTCATTATAATTATATATTGAAGTTGGTTGAGGATGTGCTCTGTGCCAGTGGCCCAAAACAAATTATATCAGGTGTTTTGTCTTTACAATATCAGAAAGCAGTGAAAATGTGAACATGGAGTCCTTGAATTCCCTGACAATTTGTCCAAAACCCAAATATATTGACTAGTATCATCTATGACCAAGAAGAGCAGCAGCAAATGCTGACATCTGAGAAGCCAGAACCAGCTTCTAACTGACATTATTGCTTGAAAAATGTCAAAAACAATGAATCACTTATCAGAATAATTGTTGATTCATTTCCTGTTCACTGACTTGATTGATCAACTAATAGTTTAGCTCCAGTGCAGATAAATCAAATAAGTACTTTGATGTTCTCTTTCCTATGTGGAGGTGGATATAAGATACTAACATTTGAGTTTTGGATACATTTTAGGAAGGACTGTGGTCGATAGTCACTTATTACACTGTGTTATTCTTCATTTTCTCTCTTATAGGTGATTTGGGCCTACTGTAAAGCCTAGGATCCTGATCAACAGGAGGAAGAGACAGTATACACGTTCATAGCAGCAGTTCACACATGAGAGAAGAAAATGTCTCGAACTGAAGAAGTCAACAAGATGACAGAAAATATCTACAAGGTATAATTCTACTGTACAACCATCTGCCCCAATAAGAAACCTTATAAGTGCAATGTGCAGTAAACTGCTTAGGGAACCTTATAAACCTGTAGACAACTTTGTCATACAACACACAATCTCACAAAGTGCAATGTGCAGTAAACTGCTTAGGAGTTTAAAACCACTGTACAGATTTGCATGTCATAATTTGCCTTTCATGTTATCTGTGTAGGGGATTTTGGACCAGTTCAACCCCAGTCTGAAGAACTTTGTCACCATGGGGAAACACTATGAGAAAGCCCTGACAGGTTAGTTGACAGGGCTCCATGTTTCACATGGGGTAATGAATCCAGTAAAACTGTTAGTTCAAAGTTAATGATTAACATGATCGTTTAACAGGAAGGTTTAGGTTCTGTATCCAATTTTATACAAATTATACAAGGATTTACATGTATTTATTTATTTATTTCAGGAGTAACTGTGGCTGCCAAAGGGTACTTTGATGCACTGGTGAAACTTGGAGAACTGGCGAGCGACAGCCAAGGCTCCAAAGAGCTGGGTGAGAGGGCGGTTGGTCAACAGAGGGTGACCGTGTTGAGGAGAAAATAAAAACCAATCATCTTCAGACCTAGAAACGTTTATAGAGTCAGTGTGACAGCTGGTGAGGAGTTGAGAATAGCCTGTGAGTCTGCCGCATGTGGGTGAGCGAGGAGATGAGGACAAGAGGGGATGAGGAAATGTGACATGAGAGAGAGAGAGGGAGAGAAGAGAGGGAAAGGGAGAAAGTAGGGTCATTGTTGGGAGATTAACAACACCACATGATCTCATTGTAATGCTGAAAACAGCGGGGGAGGCAGGCAGGAGTGTCGGAGGGCGAGATGCCAGCCACCACATACTACAGTGCTGTGTGACCGAGGGAGGGACACACAGCTGACCGCTGCTTTGTGAATGAGAAATTGTGTCAAAGCAGCAAGTGTAGTGACATTTTAACTGATATTTTAGTCTGTATGCTGATGTTGCTGTGAACAGCTCTTGGTGCTCAGATATGAGATGTTTGCACTTTTGCATCTGGAGTGTCCGTACACAGTGCGACTGCTTTTGCAGAGGTTATAATGCACTTCAATGAACAAAAACAGCTGGATTGTTTTCAGTATAAATCACTGTGAAATGGATGCCTTCACTGCTGTGCTTACAGGTGACACACTGTTTCAGATGGCAGAGGTCCACAGACAGATTCAGGTGCAGCTGGAAGATGTGGTAAGAATGGGCATCAGTGTGCACATTTCACCATATTTAGAATTAATGACATTATGATTATTTGGCTGAATATTGAAGTTGTAATGCAAATTTTGCAAAATATGTTTTAGTGGCCAGACACTGGACTTAGCATGTTTACAGTCTCATCTTGAGCAACCCCTGCTCTGGTAAAATGGCTGGGGGCTGTTCTCAACTGAGACCTTTGACATAATCGTCAATATATCAGTGTGCTTTATTAAAACGTCTGCATGTGGATCTTTTCATCAACAGCTGAAACTGTTTCACTCTGAGCTGCTCGCCCAGTTGGAGCAGAAGCTGGAGCTGGACATCAAATACCTCACTGTACGTTAACACATTGACTTCAGTACACTTGGATTTGAGAGCATGCACATATTTTATAAACCAGACTACTTCTGAGTAATTGTGGCAACAGCAGGGTTTCTGCTTAGTTAAAATGTTTAGATTATTTTTGTAGACATTTTGCCTTTATTTGATTGATACAGACAATGAGTGCAGGGAGACAAAAACAACTAATGTGAGTCAGTATGATCAAAATGTATTTATACAGCATGCTTTCAATAATATACATGATGTAAAAACATAGAGGAGAAGAACTGTGTACAGTTTCACAGATTTCCCTGCTTTCCTCTCAGGCCACCTTGAAGAAGTACCAGAGTGAGCGGAGGTCAAAATCGGAGTCCATCGAGCGCTGCCAGTCCCAGCTGAAGAAGCTCCGCAGGAAGAGTCAGGGCAGTCGCCACCCAAGCAAATATGGAGACAGAGAAATGCAGGTGCACAAGCAAAACAAATATAATACACAAATAAGTAAAGTACACATTCATGTAAACTAAAGGGAGTAAGAGACTCAATGACCTCCTTCATATGAGAAATCCTTTTAACACCAGTTGTGTGAGCACTTGTGTGACAAACAGGCCAGGGTGATTAAGATTAGAGAACATTCTGATTCAGTTAATTTTTCAGAAAACAGGCAACTTAGAGCAAAACCTTATACTGGAGCAAGCAAATGCATCCACTTAGAGGATAAAAATGTGAAACCAAAGGCATGTTGGAGGAAAAGGTCACAAGACAATGTTTTATGATTGTGATAACATTGTGCAACAGAGAGGATGTGATGTCACATATTTTCTGGCTCTCCATGTTAGTCCTCTCACTTAACAATGTGCATTAAAGGTCAGTAAAAGTAGCGTAATGTGTGCTAGGGTTTGTTTGTGATTATGTGTGGAGGATTTTTAGCCTTTTTAGTGAAATCTTTCTGACTTTTCCTTAAGTTTGTGGAGCTGATGAGTCGTCGCCAGGGCGAGCTGGACACGCTGGTTGCAGCGGGTTACAGGTCTGCGCTCACTGAGGAGAGGAGACGATACTGTTTCTTGGTGGACAGACAGTGTTGTGTTACTAAACTGCTCATTAACTACCACTCCAAGGTGATTGCTTAATGTTTTTTTGTTTAGACTCTTAAATGTAAGCTTTATGCTAAGATACTGAAATCCAAATGTTTTGAGTGGCTGACCTCACAGTTCAGATTAAGATTTCTCCTGGTGTTACAAATTGACTGCAAAGAAAAATTTAATTAAGTATGTGTAATCAAAACATGATTTAAGCTCATTTTTCTTATTCTTCTGTGCCATCATCTTTGTTATTATTGCCTAAAATCAGCTAAAGAAAACACAGACACACATAAATGAGCCACAGTGTTTCACTTGCACATTCTTCCTTTATTACTATGAACATTTAATTCATTTTGAATCAATCCCACAAACACTGTCCTGGTGCTGTAAATACAGTGTTGTGTGTCTATTTTGTGCAGGTAAGAGAGCTTCTGTCACAGAAACTGTCATCTTGGCAGCAGTCGTGTTCTCAGCCGACTAAACTCCCAGACCGTGCTCTCAATCTGTTGCGTCACACTGCACCTCAGAGTTCAGGGGCCGCCAGGATAACAGAGGTGCTCCGCCACACCAAGCTCAGCTCTGCTGTGCCAGAACAAGTCAGATCATAATTCTTTTCTCTTTTCTTTACACTTAGTCAGATGTTTGTTGTGTACTTGTTTCAGTTTTAAAACTCTCTAGTCTCAGCCAGGCTGTGATTGTTTTCCACAGAAATCTCATTGGATAAACTCAAACATGCATTGTGCTAAAGCAGAAACCAAGGCTATTATTATGGTGGTAGTAGTAGTAGTTAGTAGTAGTTTTGCAAGTCACATATAACTCTGAAGTTCTGAGAAAATCATCATCCGAGTCCTTAACATTTGATTTGAGTCCTAAGCTTGTCATCACAGAATTAAGAACAGTGCCAACACAGAGCTAATTACAGTATACCCCTGTCCACTGATGACTGATGACACATGAACAGTTAAGACATTGCTCGTTTTTTATTGATTTTAAGAAAACATTTTTGGGTTTTGGCTATGTTACCTGTGTCCACACCTCTGGTGCCTGGAAATTCAACATGAATGAAATATTGACAGTATTAGAGTTTTAACAGTGAATTGTCTTTGTCATAATTTCATGTAGTTAATAGTATTTGTCCTTGGCTTTCCAGAGGCTCTCTGTTCAGGAAGTCCCTCCTCTGTTGAATGGAGACTCCAGTCGTTCCCAGCAGCAGCGCTCACTCCCCTCCACCTCCCACAGTGACACCTGTGCACCTCAGGGCTCCCCCCAGACTTCCCGCTCTGCTTCATCCACTGGAGGAGCTGCTGGAGGTTCATCACGAGGAGCGTCCCCTCAACACACTAGCACGCCTCACAGTGCATCGGCCAGCCCCCTTCCTGACAACAGTGCCAGCGGCAGCACCAGCCCAGTCGCATCCACTCCCACCATGTCCAGCAGCTCAGCCCAACAGAGCTCCGTCCTCTTGGCCACCAACATGTCCAGCCTCTCCCCAAGCCTCATACCCTCCATGGTGATGTCGCTCAGCCAGATCTCCCCGGCTGGCAGCTCCTCACAGGGTATGACCCTACCCATCCCCCACAGTGCTCCTCACAGTCCTCCACTGCCACACAGCGCTCCTCTCTCCAGGGCCATGACTCCTGTGCAGTTACTACACCAGCAGGTGGGTCCAGGAGGAAGCAACACTTTATCATCATCACATAATCCCTGGCTGCTGAAGACCACAGAAATGTGTGCAACAGCAACGCTTCCACTGCCGAGGAGACCTGTCAGTGAAATGAGGCTGGGTGGCTTTCAGGGTAAGTGTGATAAATCTAGATTGCAAGTTTCAGATTGTCCCTGAGTGTCTCCATCCTAATTCACTCTCCTCCTTTCCTCTTGTTTTTCTCCTCCTCCATTGGTGGAAGAACTCACATTGTTTATTTAAGTAAAAGTAACAATAGCACAGTGCAGAAGTAAAAATCCAACATACACAAGTACTAACATCAAAATATAATTAAAGAACCCAAAGTAAAAGTACTCATTATGCACAATGGCTCATTTCACATTAATGCATATCATTGATTGGATTATTATTATTAATGGATTAGTGTGTTTATTATGTTTAATGTTGCAGCTGCAGTGGAGCTAATTTTTCACTGAAGATCAATAAAATCTTATGATTATACTGTATTTTGTAACTAGAGTCATTAAATAAATGTAGTGGGGTAAAAGTACAATATTTGTTTCTAAAATGTAATGAAGTCAAAATATAAAGGAGCAGAAAATGTACATACTTAAGTAAAGAACAAATTCCTCAAAATTGTATTTAAGTACAATACTTGAGTAAATGTACTTACTTTGTACCTCTGTCCTCCTCCTAGGTTCCAGTCTCCCCAGGATGCTGCCGTTATCTGGACCTACATGTGTGGAAGCCATGTTTGCTCACAGTCCTGGAACCTCAGAGGCTGGTGGGGCAGGGGGTGGGGCCTGTTTGCTGCACTTCTTGCCAGGTGACAACATCACCCTGCTCATCTCTGAGCCGAGAGATGGGTGGCATTATGGTCAAAATGAACGGACTGGACGGTATGATTTACCAATCACACATGGATGAAGAATTGAATGGAATATGTAGTACTTGACAAAGCCCCTGAATTATTTGCAGTCTAACTTGAAGGGAACTTTTAACCTCTAGCTTCATTATAATGCACAAAATCACAAGACTGTGAAACATGTTGATGTGATGTTGTATATAAATGCATTCAAGATAATATAGACTGACTTCAGACACATTCTTAGGCTTGTCTTGGTCTCACTGTACAATATGGCAATGATCACATACAGAAACATTTTCCTTTACAGGAAAGGCTGGTTTCCTTTCTCCTACACTCAGCCACACCACAGTAAACTGGATCACCTCGAGAGGTAAGTCAGAGGAGCTTGTTAATGAACTCTTAATGACAGAAATGCTTCCTTCACTTCCCATCAAATCTTTTACAACCCAGTCTGTCAATATCAGCAAATCTATGAAAAGTAGACAATTATAACATTAGCTGATTCACAGAAAAGTAAAATAACACCCTTCCCTTTTCCATCCATACTCTCAATAAATCAAAACATCTTTTGTGCTAGACACAGAGAAAGTCACAGGAGCTCACTTATTGTCCTTCCATCTTTCCACATTCGCACATTCTTTTCCAACATCAACAACACTGTTGGTGAATTCACACAAAACCAACATCTCCCAACTCTCACTGTGCTTCCTTTGTCGTTTTCCCTTACTCTTTCCTCTCGGGCTGTGGCCTTCCCTGCAGTTCTCTCTTCTTATCTAAAGCTAACAGCACCAGTACTGGCCAGCTCGACAGGCTGGTGTCTCCAGGCCTCCCAGCCTTCACTCCTGAGGTGGAGGAGGAGCGCTCCCTTCCTCCCCAAAGGGTCAGCACCTTCCGCCCGCGCCCGTACAGCATGGTTGATAGCAGCAAGGTCAGAAACACGAAACCTTTGGGATGTGGTCACTGTTCATGCTAATATACATGGTGAATAATAGTAGGAATCTAGTAGTTATCTCTGTTTTCTTGGTATTTCAGATCACCTCAGAACTAGCCTCTCCGCCGCCCTCTCCAACCAGGTAGATTTCAGAAGCTCACAGCTTCTTTACATGTGCAATTAAAGGGACACTGATAATATCTTCTGTGGCTCTGGAGGGAGTTTTTTAAAATATGAAAAACATAACCCAGATAATGTCATCAGCTTTATCTTGGCTTGGACTTGGATTCGCTTGAAATTAGCAAGAGAAAGACTTGACTTTGAAAGACAAGGGGATGTACCAGGGAGGGAGGGTCTAACAGAAGATGCTACTGAGTTGCATCATGGGAACTGTATGATCCATTATTGTGGAGTTTAAACGACAGACTAAATGTCATGAAATGTTATCATTTGCTTTACCAGGTTTGAGCCTTCTTTTAAAAATATGTAAAATCTCTGGAACACCCTGTTAATCATCAAGTTACATAACTTGATGTAGATGTTCCACAATGGAAAAAAATGCTACCATGACAAGATGTGGACAAACAATGTCTTTATTCATATCCTGGGGCAACTTTTGCCTTTATTAGATTGTTAATAGTGGAGACATGACAGGAAATTAATGGACAATTACATGATCAGCGTCTTAGAGTAACAGGCCACCAGGGTGTGCCTTTTTTTAGTCCTAACAGATTTGAAAGACTGTAGATTATAATATCATTCCTCTTCTTTTTTCAGGGAAAATCCATTTGCCCACGTACGACTCAGAAAAACCATCACCAATGATCGCTCAGCTCCCATCATTGAGTAAATGGTTGGTTCCCAAAGCAGAGATCCTGTTTGTCCATTGAGCCTCAGGTTGAGTTCTGGAAACAGCACGGTGTTGACTCTTTTGAATTACTTTACTTTTTGATTGTTCCCTTTGCAGTTTAATTAAACACAGATTGTGTTTTATATGCAAGGATTTTAAAATCAAAGTATAAAAGGTTTTTTACCTGGTAAAGCCTGATCTGTTACCAATACGATCACAGTCTGTTCACTGTTAATGTGCAGTAGTTAATAGGAGACAGTAGAAACAGGATGACTGTAATAATTGAAAGTTCTGTTTGACTGAAATGTGAACATTAAAATGTAGAAGTACGATGTTTGGCTGTATGTAGCTTGTAGCTGAATCTTGCTTGTCCAGAATATCTAACATTTTTAGGTTTTTCTCTGCCTGTGAAGGATGCCTCTTCTTTCTGCAATGCATAATCTTTACATAGTTTTCTTGTTTGTTTTTTGTGCCATAATTGAGAAAGTTTTTTTGATCAGCTGATCTAAGGACTGGTTCCTAAACAGTAGGTTAATTACTTTCACCTTGACTGAAATGACATGTTATGGGAAGAGGACGGGGTCCTACTTTGGAAGTGCTATTGTATTTTTTAGAAGAGCTGCCAGATTGTTGCATTTTGAAGGTGAACTTTTAAGTTTATTCAAAGTGCTTTTTTTTTAAACCTGGTGGTTTGGCTGAGAGATATTTGGCACATCGGTGAAACTTGCACACTTTTACCTTAAAATTTCAGAACATGTACATTGATGTTTGAGGGTCCGTGCCAATATTATCTAATTTTTATGCCATTTACCACACATCACATTCTGCTGCAGTGAAGTTGCATATTAGTTTTTTATGAATGTAGATATTTGGATTAGTTTATCTTTTTATGTGAGCTCAAAATACAATGTAAAACACATTATACTTTATAAGTGATAATTGAATGACTAATGAGCAAGACTTGTGAATCTCCAAATGGAATCACAGAGTGAAATTGTAGTTATTTAATAGAGAACAACTCCTACAAAACAAAAAAACAAAAAAAATCATTATCTTCACGATCACAAAGGATGACAGGTAATAGTTGAACAGTTGGTTGGTGTTATTTTGGAAGTGTTTTCTTTAGAAAGTAACACATTGTGAAGGGTTTAAAGTTATAAGAATGAAAGATTTGTGTGCTTAGTCTTTGGATTTGAGGTCTTCTTGATTCCTTTTCAGTCCCAGTCTGAAGCTATTCAACATCTAGGCTAGTTGATCGTAGTTGCATGTTTACCATTCAGACTGACCAGAATCTTCAAGAGAGATGTGAAAGCCAAGACAAATGATAGGATGGGGGCTCTACGGGAAAAATGTATATATGAAAGTGATGAAGAAAGCATATGGGAAGTTGACCAATGTCTGAGCAAGTGTTCACGGTAAACTAGAGATACCATGTAGCTCTGTGGTCCCCTCAAGCAAACTACAGTGTAAAGGTTAAATTTTGTGTGCAAACTGTAATTTTCCTGTTGTAACTGCTTTGAATTGTTGTGATGTTAGCATCTTTAAGATTCAAGAAATCATCCACAGACATGAGATATATTGCTTTGGCATCATTAATCAAGATGACAGCAAAATGATACAGCTAATCCATATTCATGCTTGTATATAGTGCTTAAAATGTGATTGTATGACATTTATTTGACTTATTTTCATAGTTCTATTTCATTTTGGCAGAACATTATTTCTTTGTAGAGGCTGGAGAAGTTAAACCCTAATTTCTGGAAACTTCATTAATCTGTCAGTCATAGTGTTCAGACATCTGTCTCCAAGAAACTTGTGACTGTTGATGTGGCCCATATTAGTGGAACATAAAACCCAAACTAGAATGAAACATACTAAGTTTGGATCATTGATACAGTGAAACATTAGGAAAAAACAATGTAGAACACTGAAATGTATTTACAGTGATGAGCAGGTTAAAAGAAATACTGCAGATGGTATGTTTATTAAATATATAAATGTTATAAATATGTAACAAACATTTATGTCAAAATGAACCGATAAAGTTACAGCAAGTTTACAGAATACTGTGTGTGTGCATGTGTAGGTGTCTCAAGGATGGTCAGAATCTGTCCTTTGACCACAAATGCAGATTGAGATGCTTTATGCGCAAAACATACACTCTGTTTTCAGGAACACTGCCAAGAAAAACATGAACATTCAAAGTTCAGAACTCTTCTTCCAAAGTGATATATTGCACATCACGTTCTGTAAACCAATATGCAGCAATGTAAACAGAGAGTCCTGTTGTTCTCTGAATTACCAACATGAAATCCTGTGACTGCAGAAGACACTATATTATGACAATGAATACTGCTGAAGAAGGTATTCTTTACCTGAAATACTGACATGTGAAATAAAGGTTCTGTGAAGGAAATCTTTCTTCATTGTTACTGTGCATGCATATCTTTTAATTGAGCCTTTTGTAGCAATATATTTTCAAATGTGCATTTAATGCACCAAATCATATTTATCTATATCATGTTTGTTGGAGGGTAGCACATCCAGTATATATAAACACCGGTCCATACATAAATTCCGGTGCAATGACACAAGCATGACCACATTTCACTGAATAATTCCACAATTTTAACTGCTATGGTGGGTCCTAGTATTTACTGGGTTCAGTTTGATGCTGTATATATTGTGATCTATCGCCCTTCTCACTTACACAAGTAAAATAATGCTAGTGTGAAACAAGCAATTCATTTTCTAACAGCATTAATCAGATTCCAGCTTTGTAAAGATAAACTTCCTCTGAAGGATCAGGGTAGTGTTGAAGCTTAGTTCCAAAACTCTCGTGATCTGTTCTGTAGAATCAAACACAAATCATAACTCTAAGTCATGCTTTCTGACACAAATATTGGTGTTAAGAGAGGGCTATCTATAAAGTACTGCAGCTATCTTAGGGTGGAAAGTCATTAGCTTCACATTCAGATTTTAATGGCAAGAACAAATGATGTTATAGTTAGTTTTGATCAATTCTGCCTCAATTAATTGCTGCAGAGAATTAAAACTGTGATGATATTTCAGTTTAAATCAAAGTAGAAAAACTAGACTGAAAATACTTTGTCCATTTAAGAATCTTATATTATACTAAACCATGTAGTTGATCCAAATGTATTGACTACATCCAAACCAAATAATGTGGCACAAAAGTAGAATTAAATAAACAATCTTTATTGTGGGACATTGACAAGTGGAGCAGCTATGCACACAGATATGACCAAGGAGAACAGTACAGGGGTTGATTGTGAGAATCTGAAGTTATAGCTTTCTAAGCCATTCCAAGCGGTTTCCTCTTGTTTCACATGGATGAGAAGGGACATCTGGCATGCTTCCATCATCTCGCATAGGAACTGCATTAGAAAAGAGAGAAAGAAAAAAGCTTTAATACTGAACAGAACAGGTATTAATCATATAGTTTAATTACTTGACGCTATCACACTTGGATCCAAGATCTGACACTAGAGCCAACCTGCTATAATATGACCAGAGCGTTTACCTGGGTAGTTGTATGGTGTAGCTGCATTGAGCATTGCGGTATACTTTGTGAAGGGGCTGATGAATGGCAGAACAAAACCTGAGAAAGTACGTTTAAAAAAATTAACTTAAAATACACTGTGTCTAAAAAAATCACTGGTTAAAGTATACCCAACAGCTAATTAAGAAACAAAGACCACAGAAACTATTCACACATTACAGCAGTTCTCAACTATATTCTCTATCAGCCGGTCCTTTCTAAATGTAAGAGGCTGGCGACTGACCTGTCAGTCCAATCACACAAGAGACCACGATAATAGGCTCCTTATTCCATGCATTTTTCAGGAAAGCTCCGATTCCTGCAAAACAAACAAACAGCAGGAAAGTTAAAATCCTCTACAGCTGACTCTAAACCTACGGTTAGCTATCTAACGTTAGCCACCGTCAGCAACACAGCCAAGGTCACATTTTCCGTTTGATTTATTCTGAATATTATTGTAACAAAGCAACTCTGGCTGTTTGTTGGCGCAATATAAAATATCTGAATTATTATATTACTTTATCTGAAGATCTAGTTAACGCTAATTTAAACGGTTAGGATTGCAGGAGGCAACAAACCATACACATACCAGCCATATTGTCTGCTATAGTCAAAGTGTGCAGGTGCTCATGGGAAATGTAGTATCTACTAACGACGTATAATTTGTGCGCCCGTCGCATGAAAACAGTCGTTTATCGACAGTAGCGTGAAATTGAAGGATTTGGCTTTGTTTTACGTTTGATTTCAGCCAAGTATTATGCTAGTAAACTGTCCTAGCTAACCTGATTGTTTAGACATTAGACTAATGCACAGTTTATAGAGTAGGCTGAACGTATGACACAGTTTGCAGTGGGGCTTTAAAACCGCAGGATACACAGTGCTGCTGAAGAGACTGCACTGTCACTGTGCTAACTACTGAGAAATGTAAGTAACGTTACATTGATCAGTTATTGTCCAGTATACGTGCCTGCTACTGGTGATGCCAGAACTTTTTCTAACGATTAATTTTAGTAGTACTCTAATTTACAATAAAGTTTTAATTTTACTTAACAGAAAATATGTGTGGTTAGCATTTGTACTTGATAAATGATGAAATAATTGTCAAAATTGGTAGGCTATAATTCTTGGTTTGAATGACAGCATTTCTGCACCAGATGTACAGTTGGACTAATCTACACATGTGCCTAGGTTATAGTTTTATAGTAACAAAGAATCTCTTTTTCCCCCAGATGATGGAGGATTTTTCTGGTTTGGCTCTGCCACCTCTGTTTGGAGGACACATCTTGGAGGCAGAGCTGGAGCCAGGGGGTGTAGAACTCGGACCTGGAGAGGTAATTTTGCTGAACCAGAGTGGGATCAGCTGACTTTTTCTTATTGTGTAACAAAGTCATGAAAAGACATGTGCATGCTGTCTCAGTATTTACTTTTGGTACTAATATTATGAGCTTGTCTTATGATTAACTATGCATAGTTATCAATTTATATGTGTACTATGTTTCAGTGTAAAACAGCTTGAACGCTATTTGCATTAGAATTTTTTGCAATTTTTTTTTTTAGGTTAACAGGTGTGCAGGTGTGCAGCAGGTTATACTACTGGATTTTATTTTTCAGGAATAAAATAACAAACATAGAATCTTATCCTATATTTAAAGCAAAGAACATTCTAACTCTTGATCCAGCATCTCAGTTAATGTGCCACAAATATGATACATATATAGAAGCCAGGTTTCAACTTAGTCAAATCTTATTTTGGAGCACAGTTGAGCACAACACAGAAACTTAAGTGTTATTTCTCTAGGGAGAGCTGGGCCCTGGAGGCAATGAGCTGCTGGAGAGCACAGCACAGGAGGATGAAGACAGAAGAGCTCTTGATAAGAAAAAATATCTGACTTTGAGCAAGAGATGTAAAGAGATTGAACAGGTGTGTATGAACTTGTAGGATGCACACACTTCCTGCCTGTAAGTCTTCTGAAATTTGAATATGGGGTTTTGTAACATGTAGTGATACTTGCACATTTAAAAAAAAAAATCAGCACTTGAAGTCTCTCATTTACAGAATTATTCAGAGCCTTTGCTGTGGTTCTAATTGTGGTCAGGTCAGGTACTTCTTTGCCTTAATTACTTTTGAGATGTTTCTAGAACTTAATACAAGTGATACCTGTGATTATTCTGTTGCTTTTTTGTATTAATGATGTATCATTGCATATAATCCCTTGCATCTTCATCACCCCATAAATTGTTGCATCTCTGCTGTGTTTAGGTGAATCAGAAAATCCTCGGCCGCCTTCATCAAGTTCAAAGAATAACAAGACGTTTGAAGGAAGAGCGAAGGTACTGTAGGAAACTCCATGCATTATATTGTACATTTTCTGAGGTGTTTCCCACTTGATGAGTGAAGAGTCCTTCATCTTTACAGGTTTCTCATGAAGACTCTTGATGCTCATGGGGATGACTACAGAAATGCTCAGCTCACTATACTGCTAGAGGTGAGAATTAAATGAATAGATTAAGAATGAGATTCAAATGTGGAGTCTTCTATGGAATGTGAAGGAATGCATCCAGTAGATATGCTGCAAGTCAATTCTGATATAATTTGAATTATTCTCAGTGTGATACAACCTACTCTGGAAATTCTTACCTGCCTGCACTGGCTATAAACCATAATTTCCTATTATCAGTTTGGATTTATCCCTGTGTTTATATAGGCCAAGTTCACACAGTCACAAGAAGCTTACTATGTCAGATAAAAATTAAGTTTCAAAAGTTTAAAATGTGATTTTGTATATTTTGTCAGCTCCAATTTCTAGTCTGTTAGAACATCACACGTAACCTGTATGGGTCCTTATGGGTTAACTCCTGCATCACTACGCCCCATTCTTTACAAAACTATAATTCCTTTGTTTTAATACAGCAGCTAGCAATAGCCATATGATTGTCTTAAAGATGTGTTAATGTCCTGCTGTAGACTGTCTACAAGACCAGCTAATAATGCAGGACCTGTTTTAGATACTGTATTTAACTGGTTGAAATCCCCTAAAAATTTGCAGTTAATGAACTTTATAGAAAATGGAATGACATGCCCTGAGAATCCAAAGGCAATTACCCACTTTACCTTACTGCTAACTTGTAGTTGCTTTGAACAAGCCTTTTTATTTGATGTACCATAACAGATAAATTTACTCCATGCTGCATTTTTTATTTTTTTGCCTGTTCTTTCAGGAAGAGCCTGGAGCCCATTTAGATCCTGCTGTTGAAGTGGAGGACGATCGGCTGAATGGTCTGTCTGTTCCCACATCATCTGCAGCGCTGCATACTGCTGGACCAAAGAAAAGGAGGCATCGGATTCCAAGGCAAGAAAGGGATAAAGACCCACAGGTGGGCAAGGAGCTCTTATGGACTGCAGCTGTCCTTTCAAATGTATGAATACACTGCTCAGTTATTCTAGTGATCTTAGTATTTTCATGTATATGTGTGATTTAAGTGAACATTTAGCTGCAGATGTGTGGTGAATGGGTGGTTTAAAACACATAGGTCTTGTTAATGTAAAGGTTCAGACACCTGCCAGTGTAATCATTAATGCATATTTAATTGATTTAATGTAAAATTAGTTTCTGCTTCTTTTTCTAGACTGAACCAGACATGTCAGTGTTGGCAGATGCACAGTTTGGAGACATGCCCAGCCCAACGTCACTGTCTCACTGATCTCGTCACTGCCCTGGATATGATGATAACTAAGGAGCATACAGTTTCTTTACATGATCAGTATCTACTGATCATGATTTGATCCAATGTAATGCTGCCCCTTTTCAGTCAGGTTTTGCACAGTTTGTAGTTTTACTTGAACTTTTTGAACAGATTGAGTTCATGTAGCATCAAATGGCATGTTATATTTTGTAATATTTTCTGTTTTCATATTTTGAACTGAGAGCTGATGACATTAGATAAATATGATTAATGGCAAACTGTTCATTATGTCACAGGCTGTCCTGTTTGGTAAAGATTTAGCAACCCAGATACAGTTAAAGTAGAGTAGAAAATGTCATTGGATTCATAATATACTGTATGAATGATTTCATGGTTCTTGATTTTACTGTCGTCACTAGTGTTAGATGTTACAACCTGCTAAAACTAACTTGGACCTGTTTTATCATGTTTCTATACAATTATTGAACTCCACATAAAAATAAAAAGTAGTATGTTTGTAAATACATTTTTCTTTAATTTTATCTTAGTTCATTAGAAGCTTTTTCTGAAAGCTTTTAGCCTCATATCACAGCCTTGAGAGGATGACATTTGCCTTGTCAAAGAGATGAGTTTCTTCAAGTTTCCTCTGGTCACCATGAATGAACGAGTAAATCATTATCTGTCTCAAGTTAAAAAAAAAAACCATGGCAGTAACCACGCAATGAAAGATGAGCTATAGCCTTTAGAACTACCTCATGAAAGCAGTATTGTAAATATGATTTAAGGTGCAGTTTTTGTTTTGTGTCGATCTTAATTCATCACTTTGCTGAACCAATGGGAGGGCCTCATTCCAGCGGATGTGTCTCGGTTAATGGCATGAGTTTACTCCAATCAGATCTCGTAGATTAGATTTAGGGCGGGCTCCAAACACGAATGTGGGATTTTAGCTACCGTCCATCTTCAGCTACATTACAGTGAGCGAGCTTGTCGAAAAGAAAACATAATTTGGAAGTAACGAAGACTTTCTGAAATTAGTTTTGGCTGTATCTGAAAAAAGACAAACGAAAGTCCATACCCTAGGTAAATGTCGTAAATAAGTATAAATCTAGATGCTCGGGTTGACCCAGTTTCCCTTTTTCCTAAATTTGGCTAGCTAGCATTTTATGCATTAGCTAGTCAGACAGTTAGCCATATTAGCTAACATGTTAACGATTAAAACGGATACAAATCTATTGTACCATTCACAATGCAAAGCCACAATATGAAGGATATACTGGACCCCGAAATAATGATGCATGAATATGGTATTCATCTTGTTCCGCGGTACTTGTTTTTTTTTTTTTTAACGGGCCAGTTAGTAACCAAGCGAGGTGAACGAGCTAAGCAAGGGGCAAATATTAACGTTAGCTGGCTAGGTGTCAAGTCATATTGGAGCATTAGCAAGATAATGTACGTTCACGAGATTATAATGATAACGTTAGACGAATTGCAATACAAAGGTTCTACTTTGTCTTTAAAGGTGTCTTTAAATTCTGAAGAGAAAACCTTATTTGTGCAGCTAACGTTAACTGGCCAACTAGTTGGAGGTAACGTCAGATCCACTCTCTGGAAACCGATGTGCTGATGGCTCTGTTGATGGGATTTCTGTGTTGTTTGAACGATGTATTGATACACATTTTTGTTTTACTCGTATAGCCAACTTTGTGACAGACGGAATGTGGACATTGTCGTAGTCAGAGCCATGGCTGACAAGAGAAAACTCCAAGGTATAACTGTTAGTGAAACTGTCACCAATTAACGTTGTACAGGATCCATCACATTGTCCAACTTGACATCTTCTAGAGAGAAATATTTCTTTTTTAAGTTGTTAATTGCTTTTGATGTTGAACAGATTTACACATCATGATGTTAGAGCACATCTTTTATCTCCACAGGTGAGATCGATAGATGTTTGAAAAAAGTAGCAGAAGGTGTTGAACAGTTTGAAGACATCTGGCAAAAGGTAAGAGAACTCTGCATCCTACATTTGTTTGATACTCTGTTTCAGGATTGTTGTAAAAATGGTTTATTTGTCTACATTTTAGCTCCACAATGCAGCCAACGCAAATCAAAAAGAAAAATACGAGGCAGATCTCAAGAAAGAGATTAAAAAGCTACAGGTAAAACAAGTTAACAAGAAGACATTTCCATTGTTTACAGTCTTGATCAACAATATGTGTATTTGAAGCAGATGATTTGTTTTAATATTTTCACTGCCCTCTTCTCAGCGATTGAGAGATCAGATAAAAACATGGGTGGCCTCAAACGAAATCAAAGACAAAAGGCAGCTAGTCGAGAACCGCAAACTTATAGAGACGGTATGGTTTATCATGCTATCTTTTTAAAACGTTGGTTGTTGTGGACATTGTCATATCAAAATGTAACAAAGCAAGGCATATGGAATTTTCCTTTCCTTAGCAAATGGAGCGGTTTAAGGTGGTGGAGCGTGAAACAAAAACAAAAGCCTACTCTAAAGAAGGCTTGGGGCTCGCTCAGAAAGTTGATCCAGCTCAGAGGGAAAAGGAGGAAACGGGACAGTGGCTAACGGTAAGATATCCATTATTATCTCTGCTTTTTTCTCTTGTGTCTCTTAATAACCTTCTCTACTTTGTGTCAGATCCCTGGAAGTCTTAAGAATGAAAACAAAACATTTGAAATTTGTGAAAAACAAAATGGGGAAAAAAACAAAAATATAACAAATAAAGCAGTTTGATTTAAAACAGTGTTTTTAGAAGAAATTTTGATTTAATCCATTAATGCTTTTTTATTCGTTCCTTCTTCCTCAGACTACAATAGACACTCTAAATATGCAGGTGGATCAATTTGAGAGTGAGGTGGAATCTCTTTCAGTTCAGACCAGAAAAAAGAAGGGTGATAAAGAGGCAAGTCTTTATGTCTCATTCTTTTACGCATAGAAAATTTCGTGATTCCTACATGTCTCCAGTATATTGTAGTCTGGTAGAAGTTTGGTTAAAATGCTTATCAATAACCACATGCTTATCTTCTGTCTGTTATACAGAAGCAAGATCGTATTGATGAGCTCAAGCGGTTAATTGAGAGGCATAGATTCCACATTCGCATGTTGGAGACCATTTTACGAATGCTGGACAATGACTCTGTGCCAGTGGATGCAATCCAGAAGATCAAGGATGACGTTGAATACTACATTGATTCCTCCCAAGACCCAGACTTTGAGGAGAATGAATTCATCTATGATGACTTAGACCTGGAAGACATGCGTGAGTAGAGCACTATAATGTGGGAGGGTGATGCTATTATTCTTTTAGAAAGCAGACATCAGATGTGTTAAAATGACATCATTTGCCACTTGGCTGTCTCCTGTTTTTCCTTATAGCGGCAGCATTAGTCGCAACTTCTCCGTCGGGCCAGGGCAACGTGGAAGATGAGATGTATCTCCACTCCAGCTCCACTCCCACTTCCACCACCTCCTCTTCACCCATTCCTCCATCCCCAGCTACTTGCACTGCTGTAAGTTCGTGTCCTTATATTTTTAAAAACCTTGATTCATGGTGTTAAAGGGATGCTGGGTAGAAACAGTACATTCTGACTCAGTTTTGCACATATCCCTCTCCTAAGTTTGCATTTAACTAACCCTCCTACAAGCCCCATTGTGTTATAATTCACTGGCTAATATGCTGAATCAACATTTCAAAAGTGGATTGTCATATCAAAGTATCTGCTCCTATAGGAGAACTCAGAGGACGATAAGAAAAGGGGACGGTCGACAGACAGTGAAGTTAGTCAGGTGAGAGGTTCTCATTTGTGCTGTGTCAGTAGATGAACAGTTTAGTGCAGCGCTCTTCACCCTTGGTCCTGGAGAGTTTCAGTGGCTGAAGGGTTCTGGCCTCTCAGACACTGAAATGGAACAAGTTTTCTCTGTGGGACCATGGCTGGAGACTTCTTATTTAATTTCTACCATCTCCTGCATAGATGGGCCTCCATAGTAAACTTTACTCCTCATATACTTTGTACAGCTATAGTTGACCTCTGGCAATTTTGACTAACATGCTTCTGTCTGGTGCTCTATCATTTTCAGTCACCTGTGAAGAACGGGACCCCATCTTTGCTACCTTCCTTCTCATCCTCCACCACCTCTGGTTCCTCTTCATCCTCCTCCCTTGTGTCCATGGCGACTGTTGTTGGAGGCATTCCCACAGTCCCCACGAGCAGCAATCTAATAGGAAGCTTCAGCAGTGCGGTGCAGCAACATCAGCATCAACCTGCACAGCAGCAGCAACAAACTCAGCCACCAAACCAAACACAGCAGCCACCCCAGACAAAACCCTCTGTCCCCTCAAACAATACCCCCAGCCCACCCAGCAACCCCCTAATCCCAGCCTCCACTTCCCCCTCTCTCCCTACACCCAGCACACCCAGTTCATCAGCTCCCAACTCTCAGTCTCAGCCCACATCTGGGCCCACCTCAGTATCCAGTTTGGGACTTGGGCTGGGGCTAGGATTGAGCAAAGCTGGCATGACTGGGACCAGCAATGCTAACCAAATATCTGGTTTGAGCCTAGGTGTCCACCCCACTCTAAACACAATGACAGGGCTCCTTTCGGGCTCCACACCTGCCCCTTATGCACAGGCAGCAGCTGCAGGAGGCTTGGGTTTGAACAGCACCACTCAGTCCAACATTTCTGTGGAGAGCAGCACTTCCATTCCCACCTCTGGCTCCAGTGGAGTCACCACCAACGGGGCAGGGACTGGGCTCACTTTGCTTGGTTCCAGCCCGGCTCACAGCTCTCTGAGTGGGAGTATTTTGAGTCTGGTTTCTGGGCAAAGCATAGCCCCTGGTGCTTCTCAGGTGCCCCCAAGTTCTGTCAGCTCTTCTGCTGTAGTTGGCATGATGGGAGGCAATGGAGGGAATGTTGGTGTGGTTGGAGGAGTAGGGGTGAATGCTGCACCTGCTAGACCTCCAAGTGGACTGAAGCAGAATGGAAGCACAAGTATGTTAACTTCTGTCTGTGTTTTGCTTGTTTGTTTGTTTGTTTGTTTTTTTTGTTGTTGTTGTTGTTTCAGAGACATTGAACAGGGTTTTTATGTAAAGGGTTTTCTTAGTCCAAACCTTTCCTCACCTGCCCTCAGGTTACAGTGCTGTAGTGGCAGAGAGCTCCACAGATTCAGCTCTAAGCACACCGAGCCAGTCACAAAGCAGCCAACCCTCATCTCTCAGTTCTTCAGCTAGTCAGCCGTAAGTTATTTGTTGTCTGCTTCCTCTGATTCTGGATGCTCTGCATGCCTCTTCTTGTTCTTTTTTTAAATTGGTTATTTTAAAACTTTGTTGTACTGTTGTTATCACTCTATGTTTCAGGATGGACAATGGTCCCAGTTTAATCAGTTCCAACACCCTGTCTCCCAGCTCTCCATCGCCCTCGTTTTCAGACAGCACACATGGAGGAGTGAGTCTTTTCAATGGGCCCCACTCCTACACACAGGCATCTGAGGGCCTCAAGGTGAGCCAAGCCAGCAAAGTTTGATTTGCAACATCCTGACAGAGGCTCAGTCATAGGCTTTTGTCAGAATCACTTAATTGTGAGAGTACAGTCAGGTGTAGTTGCTGCTTCTTCATCTTACTGTATGGAGAGATTTGTCAGAAAAGATTAGTTGAGATTATAAGCAAATTGTGTGGTTGTAGAATATAAAGCTTAAACCTGTCATCACAGTTTTCCTGGTTAGATCTGCCAATACCCTGGTATTATGAGTATTAAACTGCCCAGCACCCTAACTGAAGGTCTTAAATTGTCATTTTCTTCATTGTATAGACCACGAAAAAAGACATTGAACAATGTATAAATTTTAAATTAAGGGCAGTCAGAAAGCATTCACTATCTGAGTTATAGAACTGTTTCACATAGGTGAGTTCCCAGGTTTTCTGCCTTTTTGGGACACGTTACTCAGTATGGCTAGTTCATGTCATTGTTCATAACTGTAGCAGATGTCTGACTCTTGCTCATGACTGTCAGCGTGGCAGCTGTAGCTTGTCTTCATAAGTCATTTTTCTGTACTAGTATTTTTGTTTCCTAATGCTCCCATCTCTTCCACTCTTACATATCCCTGACTCCAGATGTTCCTCTCTCCTCCCAAATTAATCTTAATGAACCATCCTGTCTTTATGCTACCTCCTTCTCATTCCCTCCTCAGCCCCCTGAGCTCAGTTCTTTGAAGGCGATAGCTGAGAGAGCAGCACTGGGATCAGGCCTGGATGGAGAGATACCCAACCTGCACCTAACAGACAGAGGTCGGAATGGTCAGGCATTATTTCTGCTCTGATTTACTGAAGAATGAAAAGCTTTCACATTGTAAATCTCCTATTGCTTGTATTCGTGCCAACATAATGTATTTAATCCTAAGCAAATGAACTTTAGTAGTAGATGAAAAAATTGCAAACATTACAAGCAGCTCATAGTAATAAGGGTCGAAACACACTATGATGCTGAAATTTTTCCAATTATTAATGAAATGGTTGTCAGTGATTACTGCCTTGCCAGTACAGTTGCTTGCTTCTGTTTCATATTATTGAAAAACCAGAGTATGTGAGCATATTTTTAATACTTTACCCAGTCAAAACTTAAAATTGTAGTCAACAACCAAGACCGTTGTTGGTTGCAGCCCAGCTGTAGAGCTGAATACAAGTGCTTGGTAAAGTCTACATGAAAAGATCTCCTTAAATTACAATAATATGCAGCAGAGGGCAGTTCTTAAAGAGACTGGTTAGAGTCAGTAGTGTAATTGATGTGGCCTTTCACTTTTTCTTCATCCTGTAGATATTTTCTCTAGTTCGTCTGCCGCACCCGGCACGCCTGCTGCTCCTCAGCCATCCATATCAGAGGTCAGCATCCCCCCCTCGCTTGGGGTCTGTCCACTGGGCCCCACCCCTCTCCCCAAAGACCAGCTCTACCAGCAGGCCATGCAGGAGTCTGCATGGACACACATGCCACATCCCTCTGACTCTGAGAGAATCAGGTAAAAAGCAGCACAGTTTTTTATAGCCAAATATGCTGCATCTTGTTTTGTTTCATCTTAGGATACAAACATGCTTCACTTCAGAGGTGTTCCATAAATGCAGACCTGCCAACTTTGAAGGAAGCCTTGCTTTGCCACACAGATATACATTATTAGTCTAACATTAAAATCAGTCTCAAATTTCCACATCCCCCAAGTCTTTTCCCCTTTTCAAATGAGTTCAAAGAACCATACTCACCATAAGAACCAGCGGGAGTGAGGCGTTGGAGTGAGAGGGATAAAATCAAGGTCAGCATGTTTTTGTTGATTTATGGATCCTAGCTACTGTCCCTTGAAAAGACATTACCAACACACTTTATCACAATGTTTGTCTGCTACGCAAAATGCGTACATGTTGGCAGGTCTGCAGATCACTTCAGTGACTTGTAAGTTGTAATAAATTGATAATGATGAATTAAAGGATAATGCCAGTGATAACATGTTTCCAACATGTTTTGCACAAATTCCATACAGAGACTAAAACCAACAACAGACTGTGTACTCACCATATGTCCAAAGCCTGGTGTAGCGTATTTGTCTGTGCTGAAGAGTTTACATCACTGCCCTAGCTTCTCACGCTACACATAACCTGAGAGCAGATGCACATGTGCAGTTGTCTCTCTTACTTCAGACACAGTAAAAAGTAATGGCCATTCTTAGCTCCTAGCTTTTGGAGCTCCTTTTTGGAAAAGACATACCTCACACATGTAGTCAGGAGGAAATATATCACCCAGTGCAGATCACTAGTGTGTTTTTAAACAACAATGGAGCCAGAGATGAAGATAAAACAGGTTCTGGATGCACAGACATGATGGTTAGTATGAGAAATTCATTGTTTATTTTGTCTTTGTGTGGAGTTTGTGGAGGGGGAGGGAAAAAAATAAAAAAAGGAAAAGAAAGACAAAATCACTGACCATACACTGAAAACGGTATGTTTTTCTATCCTGGTTTAAAGACTTTTAGACAACTGATATTATACTGAACTGATTTTTTCCCTTCCCATAATAAGACTAAACCTAACAAATGGTCCCTCTGATAAGCTTTGTGTAGTTGTACCTTGATTGAGGTTAGTCCTCCATGCACTAGAGCTCCATTGTTGTCCAAAATGTATTAAAAACATTACTTTGCAATGCCATAACACTGGATAACATGAACATGGACACGGCAGTTTAATTTGGGTCAGTGACATATCCACCATCCTGCTGCTGTAAATACTCACTAGCACCAAATCTGCTGCTGAAAATAGTGCAACAAATAGAATTTCATGCATTTGAGTAACTAGTGTCCAGCTGTTGTAGGAGATGATGTACCATAAAAAAGCCACAGTATATTTGTAACCTTTACATCTTAAGCAATAACCAGCTGACTATGGAGCTGTTACAAAGAACATTTGTGACTAAGAAAGACATTGTTCATTGTCTTTTGTTTTTTTGTGACATTTGTTAATAGTAACAAAAAATACTGAATATTGCCCACATATTTTTCCTTTAAAGAAACAGTTCCTAAACACTCCAACAATAACATCTAGTCAGTACTTTATGATCTGTATTGATAGATGCTGGTTTTCTTCATGACTAACTACAAGTATTTAGATTAATGTGAACTCACCTGTGGACCAGTTGTTTCTAATTCTGCTTCTGTTCTATAGGCAATACCTGATGAGGAACCCATGTCCCACCTTGCCTTTCCATCATCAGGTCCCACCACACCACTCAGATTCCATAGAGTTCTACCAGAGACTGTCCACAGAAACTCTCTTTTTCATCTTCTACTACCTGGAGGTAACCGTGCACCTGCTCCAGCCTGTCTGTCAATCTTGCTGTGATCTAGTAAAGTCTTGCTTGCATATCAGTTGTTTTTTTTGCCCTCACTCTCTCAGGGCACCAAAGCTCAGTATCTGTCTGCCAAGGCTCTAAAGAAACAGTCATGGCGGTTTCACACCAAGTACATGATGTGGTTTCAGAGGCACGAGGAGCCTAAGACTATCACTGATGAGTTTGAACAGGTGCATTTAAACAACAGTTCATTTCCACTGACACTAAGATACAGACTTGTATATTGCCTTGTGGTTTGTTGTGGTTTATTAATGATCATTTTATTCCACTCTGCCCTTCCTCCAGGGCACTTACATTTACTTTGACTATGAGAAATGGGGCCAGAGGAAGAAGGAGGGGTTCACCTTTGAGTACAGGTACCTCGAAGACCGAGACCTGCAGTGACGGCAGGAGGTACGCGAAAAGATGGGGACAGACAAAAACGTGCTGCTGTTGACATTCCGAGACTGAACTCCAAACTGTGGATAGAGATTGTGATGTGTATTAGAAACCCTCTCCTGAAATGGAGACTGGTGTCTGTGTAGGCTGCATCTCAATGTGAAGCCCTTGCTCCTCATGTCGTGCTTTGCTTTTGACAAAAATGCCCCATGGGCCTGATCAGAAGCATTGCTCTGCACAAGCTGGGAGGGTTCTCGTTAGAGATCTGCGTTTGTGCCTGTCTGTGTGCACACTCAGTATGTGGCATTAAGAAAGCCTACCCCCTGCATGTTTCTCATGTTTTTGTTTTCTTTTTCCGTTTCAAGATTCTCTGTACCACCTACCCAACATGAGCCTGGAAGCCTTTGACTTGACACAAAACCTTGAATTTGATGGTTAAGTAAACTGCCCATCTCGTATTTACTGTAATTTGGTGGTTTAGAATGGGGGACATACAGCGGACATTTAGTCATGGCGTGTAGGAATGGCTTCTTTTGAGATCCTACGATGCCTGTTGAATATGGTCACTATTAGGGATAGTGAGCAGTTATCAATAGTTTTATTGATATTGTCTTGGTCGATTAAAAACTGATTGAGAGTGACCACAGGGCCTCTCCCTGTGACA